>NC_044976.1:11346756-11573847 GCF_008728515.1 Papio anubis | reverse complement strand
AGAATGGCATGAACCCGGGAGGCGGAGCTTGCAGTGAGCTGAGATCCGGCCACTGCACTCCAGCCTGGGCGACAGAGCGAGACTCCGTCACCAAAAAAAAAAAAAAAAATAGAGGCTCAGGCCAGGGGCAGTGGCTCACTCCTGTAATCCCAGCGCTTTAGGAGGCCAAGACGGGCGGATTACAGGATCACGGGAGCTTGAGACCAGCCTGACCGACAACACGGTGAAACCCCGTCTCTACTAAAAAATACAAAAAACTAGCCGGGCGAGATGGTGGGCGCCTGTAGTCCCAGCTACTCGGGAGGCTGAGGCAGGAGAATGGCGTGAACCCGGGAGGCGGAGCTTGCAGTGAGCTGAGATCCGGCCACTGCACTCCAGCCTGGGCGACAGAGCGAGACTCCGTCTGGAAAAAAAAAAAAAAAGAATTTTCAAGAGCTTACCAATCAGTCATCCCTTGTTCATCCCTGAGCAGATGTGTGGTGGTATTGTGGTGGACCTTTACTGGACAGTCTGCCGAGTAACTGGAGTGGCACTTGTGCTCTAGTCCAATTGGCTATCCCTTTCACCCTGGCATTTCATCAGCCAGAGGAAGGAAAAATAAGATATCATAAAGCAAGAGAAGCCACTTATGGGTCTTTCAACTCTCATGTCTATTTAGATGCAATTGGAGCCCCACAGGGAATACCAGGTCAATTTAAAGCCCGAAATCGAAAGCTGCAGGATTTGAGTCAATATTTCAGTGTGTGACAATTAATAAAAATGTAGATTGGATAAACTACATCTACTACAACCAACAGTGATTTAGTAACTACACTAAGGATGCTGTTAAAGGAATAGCTGAGCAATTAGGGGCCACTAGCCAGATGGCTTGGGAAAATAGGATAGCCTTAGACATGTTATTAGCAGAAAGAGGAGGAGTTTGAATCATGATTAAAACTCAGTGTTGTACCTTCATCTGAAACAACACAGCGCCTGATAGAAGTATAACAAAGGCATTCCAAGGTCTGACTGCTCTGTCCAATGAGTTAGCCAACAACTCAGGGGTAAATGACCCCTTTACAGGATGGCTAAAAAAGTGGTTTGGTAAATGGAAAGGAATAATAGTCTCAATTCTGGCCAGGTGCAGTGGCTCAAGCCTGTAATCCCAGCACTTTGGGAGGCCGAGACGGGCGGATCACAAGGTCACGAGATTGAGACTATCCTGGCTAACATGGTGAAACCCCGTCTCTACTAAAAAATATGAAAAAACTAGCCAGGCGAGGTGGCGGGCGCCTGTAGTCCCAGCTACTCAGGAGGCTGAGGCAGGAGAATGGCGTAAACCCAGGAGGCGGAGCTTGTGGTGAGCGGAGACCCAGCCACTGCACTCCAGCCTGGGTGACAGAGTGAGACTCCATCTCAAAAAAAAAAAAATAGTCTCAATTCTTACTTCCCTCACAGCCATAATGGGTGTACTTATTCTTGTCAACTGCTGTGTCATACCATGCATCTGTGGATTGGTGCAGAGGCTCAAGAAACAGCACTTACTAAAACTTCCCTTAACTATTCTCTGCCTTATCCAGAGAAGCTTCTTCTTTTGGAAAATCAAGCAGAACAACTAAGCCAAGACATGTTTAAAAAGTTTGAAGAGAAATAACTGTAAGGAAAATGCAAAAGGAGGGAATTATTAGATGTCAGTTCTAAATTTATCTTCAATTAATCAATATGTCAGTATGTTCAATTTTTTACCTTCTATTTTTAAACTTAACTTCCTCACAAAGCAACCTTTTTAGATCACCTGCTCCGCCCTGACTCATTCCGATTACCTGATCCACCCTGACTCATTCCAATTGCCTCCTCGGCCCTGACTGATTCCGATTACCTGCTCCGCCCTCACTCATTCCGATTACCTGCTCCACCCTGAGTCATTCCAATTACCTCATTCATTCTGGTTACCTGCTCCACCCTGACTCATTCATTTTTCCCACAAAACCACTCACCCCATCACTCTCTTTAGCCAATCGGAATTAGTTTAACCTTTGTGGTCTAATCCTAGCCAATAGGGGGATGACACAGCAGCAGGGGCCACATGCATCAGGGATAAGAACCCCTTCCCCTCCCTTGTCCAAGTGTGCACTCACCATTGCTCCATCTGTAAGGGTGCACCCTTCTATAGAAGTAAATCGCCTTGCTGAGAAGAAAAATTTGTATTTGAGTGCCATTTCTTTTGCGGCACCAAAACTTTACATGTAACACCTGCACCATTCTTGGAGGCGAGCTGTCCAGGAGAGGACCCAGCCGGAAGCATCTGTGTAAGCTGTGGGAGGATGGAGTTCTGCAAGTTTGTTGTGTGAAGCTACTGAGATGCAGAACTGTGTGTTAAGCAGAGGGCCTCTCCTGATTAATATGGCTACAATGACAGCAGGAGGACTTTGAGGGACTTCTGCAACACACAAGTCTAAATTTAGTTTAATTCTGCATAACGATGGCTTATTCCTTTTTGCTTTTATCTTCTGAGCACATGGCAGACTATCTCCCAGTAAAGCTGCTGATTCAGATCCTTGAGCTGTGTGTTCCCACCAAGAGGACAGACAATACAGTGAAAAGAACACAGATGCCTGTGCCGCCTTTCCAACTTCTGCCCCCAAAGAAGCACTATGATGCTGGCAATTCACTCACCCTCTCTCTCCGATTTCTCCATCTGTGCAAGGAAGCTGAGATCCCTGCTTTGTGTGAGGTGTTGCGCCAATCTTTTCACATGTGTTAACACACTTTGTTCCACATCAACCCTTAGGGAGATCCTATTCTTGTGCCCATTTTATGGATAAGGAGACTGAGCTTCGCTGATGTTAAGTAGTTTTCCCAAGGTCAGAAAACTCTTAAGTGGAAGTCGTAGGGGACCTCATCTCCAAGAAAGGCCTTCTTGGGGCCTCTTATTTTGCACAGTGCCAACATTTCAATTGGCAAAGAAAACTCTCAGCCCTCAAAGGGCACACTATTGACCTGCCTGCCATCCAGCCCCTACAGAAAGCTTGACTTAGCAGGGGTAAACCTGAGCAGGAGCTCCAGCTCATTGCACAGTGGACACCTGGATCACAAATCTGGGTTAGGGCTAAGATTTTGCTTGATGACCAAAGAAAAGAGTCATCTATCAGCTCTTTACACTTTCTGATTTTTAAAATTATTTTTTCTTTAGTTGACCAAATAATACGTGTTCAGTTTCGTGTATCACTGTCCTTTTCTTTCCTGTGTGAATAAAACTAAAGTTTTGGGGTTCCTCACCTGTAGTATAAAGCTGTGTCAGGCATTTAAATCCTACTTTTGGAATTTTCAGAATGTTTGTAGTATGCTCAACCTTTAAAAATGTGTAATTGGCTATGATTTCCTTCCGTGTTCTAAGTATACATTCAGGCCAGACATGGTGGCTCACACCTAAGCTCTCACTCAGACATACCACTGCCCAAACCCTTTGGAAAGGCAAGGACAAAGAAGGCTGCCAATGGGGTCCATCCAGGTCGGCTTCCCAGGGCACACAGCAGGTGGAGGGAGGGCAGAGGGACAAAGGGACCCGGGGGGCAGAGGGACAATGTGCAGCACTGGGATAGATTGGTCTCTAGCTCCTTGTCTCCTATTCTGTTTCTGGATTAATGCTGAGAAGTACATAGAGGAAGGGAGGTGGGAGACTATATTTCTTTCTTTCTTTCCTTTTTTTTTTTTGAGACAGAGTCTCACTCTATCACCGAGGCTGGAGTGCAGTGATGCGATCGCTGCTCACTGCAACCTTTGCCTCCTGGATTCAAGTGATCCTCGTGCCTCAGCCTCCCAAGTAGCTGGGACTACAGGCTACCATGCCTGGCTAATTTTTTTTTTTTTCTAATAGAGATGGGGTTTTGCCACATTGGCCAGGCTGGTCTCGAACTCCTGACTTAAGTTATCCTCCTGCCTCAAGCTCCCAGCCCCCTGGGATTACAGGCATAAGCAACTATGCCCAGTGTGTATCAGTTTCCTGTTGCTGCTGTAATACATTACCACAATCCTAGTGGCTTAAAATATATTTTCTTCCCATTCTGGAGGTCAGAAGTCTACAGTCAAGGAGTCAGCCAGAGGCTGGGCGTGGTGGCTTATGCCTGTAATCCCAGCAGTTTGGGAGGACGAGGCGGGTGGATCACTTGAGGTCCGGAGTTTGAGACCAGTCTGGCCAACATGGTGAGATCTCTGTATTGAAAACCATGAAACATTATTGAGGGAAATTAAAGAACACTAAAAGACATGCAGGATACTATTTTCATAGACTGGAAGACTTGATAATGAAAAATATAAACTCTCCCCAATTTGATCTTTTAATTTAATTCATTCTCAATCAAAATTTTACCTGCTTTTTTTTTTTTTTTGCAGAAATTGACAATTTTACTTTAAAATATATGTGGAAAGGCAAAGAACCAAGATTTACACTATCAAACATTAAAATTATTAGAAGGCTACTATAATTAAACAGTACACTATCAGTGCAAGTGTAGCAAACCAGTGTAGCAGAAGAGGAGTCCAGAAACTAATTCACACATACGTGGCCACCTGGTTTATGGCAAAGACTGTACGCAGTGCAGGGCTGTGAAGGAAGCAGGACATTTTCAGTACTACACTATACACAAGAATAAATTTCAGATGAGTTGCAGATGAAAAAATGATAAAGATTTCTCAAGGAAAACTAAAAGCACTAACCATAAATGTCAGGGAGCAGGGGAGAGAAGGATAAACTGGGCCATATTAAGATTGAGAACTTCTCTGTTCATCAAAAGATACCATGAAGGGCGGGGAACCATGGCTTACATTTGTAATCTCAGTGCTTTGGGAGATTGAGGCGAGAAGATCACGGGGGCCCAGGAGTTCGAGACCACCCTGGGCAACAAAGTGAGACACCATCTCTACAAATAATACAAATAAAAATAAAAATTAGCTGGGCATGGTGGCACGGGCCTGTGGTCCCAGCTACACAGGAGGCTAAGGCAGTAGGATCATTTGAGCCTGGGTGGTGAAGGCTGCAGTGAGTCATGATCACTGCATTTCAGCCTGGGCAACAGAATGACACCCTGTCTCAAAAACAACAACAACAACAAAAAACAAGTTAATTAAAAAAAGAAGATACTATGAAGAAAGGAAAAAGACAACCTGCAGAGTGGGAAGATATTTGCAATACAATACCTATTTCCAAGAGCTGAAACACATTCAAAACATATCAAGAACTCGCCATGAGGGCTCTGCCATCGTGAATGGATTAAAGCCACTATTGTGGGAGTAGGTTTGCTATCACGGAAGTGAGTTCCTTTAAAAGGATGAGTTCAGCCCCCTTTCGTCTCTCTCTCTCCTACCATCTTGCCTTTCCACCTTCCGCCACAGATGACTTCACGATTTCAGAAGTTTCGTTCTTACTGTAGATTTTAGCAACCTCAGCATATGATTTCTTTCTCTCCTTATTAAGTCAAGAACTTTCACCTTTTCACTTAAAGGAAGCACTTTATGGCTTCTCTTTGCCGTATCTGAACTGCCAGCATCACTGCTCTTGCACTTTGGGACCATCATGAAGTAAAATAAGGGTTCCTTAAACACAAGCACTGTGATACTGTGACAGTCAGTGTGACACTGTGACAGTTGATGTGACACTGTGAGAGTTAGTGCGACACTGTGACAGTCGACGCGACACTGTAACAGTTGACGTGACACTGTGACAGTTGATGTGACACTGTGACAGTCGATGCAACACTGTGAGAGTCAGTGTGACACTGTGACAGTTGATGTGACACTGTGACAGTCAATGCGACACTGTGACAGTCGATGCAACACTGTGAGTCAGTGTGACACTGTGACAGTTGATGTGACACTGTGACAGTCAATGCAACACTGTGAGTCAGTGTGACACTGTGACAGTCGATGCGACACTGTGACAGTCAGTGCGACACTGTGACAGTCGACGCGACACTGTGACCGTCGATGTGACACTGTGACAGTCGATGCGATAACTCTCAACCCCCTGGAAACATTTTTATCTGGCATTGAAAGGGGAAAAACACACCTACTAATCTCTATTTATGGGCCAGACACAGAACCAGGCACTTAAGTGATTTTTTTCCATCATCACAGCATCATCTGTTGTGGACACTGCTTGCTAAGAAACATAGAGAAGTCCAGGTGCGGTGGTTCACGCCTATAATCCCAGCACTTTGGGAGGCTGAGGTGGGCAGATCACTTGCACTCAGGAGTTTGAGATTAGCCTGGGCAACATGGTGAAATCCCATCTCTACCAAAATTGCAAAAAATTAGCCAGGTGTGGTGGTGCATGCCTGTGTCCCAGCTACTCCAGAGGCTGACATGGGAAGATGGCTTGAGCTGGGAGGCAGAGGTTGCAGTGAGCCGAGAGTGTGACACTGCACTCCAGCCTAGACGACAGAGTGAGACCCCACCTAAAAACCAAAACAAACAAACAAAAGCATAAAAAGGACTTATCGACCACCTAAAATTGAAATGCTTCATGCTGGTCACTGAGTTTAAACATGGGAGATTGGGAGCATTTCTGAATCCATTTTCTTCTCACACTCACCTGTGTTAGAACTGAGGACTACCTTTCTCCAGTCAAAATTAAAGGAAATTGAGCTTTCTCTTTGTTCTAAACGATTTGTTTGTAATTAACCTTTGTGCATATCTTGTGTTTCATGGCTTTCTTGAAAGAAACTCAAGTTATTTTCACATGATGAATAAAATCTACATAATATTAATTTTTCTATATGCCCTGGGACAGAAAGATTCTAGCCAAGACGTATGTGTTGATCTTGTAAACCACAGACTGTCCAAAGGCTGACTATTTCTCCTCCACCTCCTCCTCCATCTTCCTTCCAAATGTCGGGCTTTGGGATCAGAACTCCCTTCCTTCTCTTCCTCAACACGCTTCACTCCCATAGCTGTAAGTGCTACCCACAAAGCTTTCTATCTTCAGCTCTGTGCTCTCTCCAGAGTTTCAGGTGCAAAAATGCATCTGCCAAGTACTCTTCAGCCGTAAAACAGAATGATATCCTGTCTTTGCAACAACATAGATGGAACTGGAGATCACTGTGCTAAGTGAAATAAGCCAGGCACAGAAAGACAAGCATTGCATGTTCTCACCTATTCGTGGGATCTAAAAATCCAAACAATTGAACTCATCAAGATAGAGGGATGGTTACCAGAGGCTGGGAAGGGCAGCGGTGAGGGTGAGGGGGAAGTGGAGATGGTTAGTGAGTACAAAAAAATAGTTAGAAAGAATGAATAAGGTCTAAAATTTAAAAGCACAACAGAGTGACTACAATCAATAATAATTTAATTATACGTTTAAAAATAAGTAAAAGAGTATAATTGGATTGTTTATAACATAAAGGATAAATGCTTGAGGGACTGGATACTACCCCATTCTCCATGATGTAATTATTACGCATTGCATGCCAGTATCAAAACAACTCACGTGTTCCATAACTATATATACCTACTATGTACTCACACAAATTAAAAAACTTTCTTAAAGCAACCGCCTTCTTGATATGTTATGACCTTTTCTGCCTATTTCTCTCCCAGGCTTCCACACCTAAGCAAATCACACTACCATCCCTTCTGCCAGAACTGCTGGAGTTACCCACTACTCTTCCTGCTCCCACAACCCTGCACCAAGCCATCCCTGGGCCCTTAGATCCTGTATTCCAAACACATCTATACTGATCCCTGTTCATTATTCTTTTTCTTTTTTTCTTTTTATACGGAGTTTTCCTCTTGTCACCCAGGCTAGAGTGCAATGGTGCAATCTTGGCTCACTTCAACCTCTGCCTCCCAGGTTCAAGCAATTCTCCTGCCTCAGCCTCCCGAGTAGCTGAGATTACAGGTGCTTGCCACCATGGCCAGCTAATTTTTGTATTTTTAGTAGAGACGGGGTTGCACGATGTTGGCCAGGCTGGTCTCGAGCTCCTGACCTCAGGTGATCTGCCCACCTAGGCCTCCCAAAGTGCTGGGATTACAGGCGTGAGCCACAGCGCCCAGCCAACTCTTCATTATTCTGGATGATGGCTCCCTGCTCTTCATCTTCTGCTCACTGTAGAATTTGGATAATATGTATTTGTGATTCTGCTGATTTGCTGTCTCCCCAGTGAAATTACAATTCCAGCAAGGGCAGGAATAGCTCTTTCACTCCCTGTGGTATCCCAGTGTCTAGCACATACTGTAGGTGCCCAGTTAATCACCTCTGAACAAATGATAAATGATGCCACGTGGACGGGGGGCAAGGGTAGCATGAAACCTCATTCTCTTGCTCTTCTGATTATGTTTATTGAAGGATACAGGCAGTGGTGGAAATGAGAGGTAGTAGAAGGTCAGATACTCTGGAGACAGCACACATAATGTTTGTGTGAAACTTATTTCTTTGAAACCAGTTTAAACTCATGTCTCATCAGATTTTGCAGCCTCTGCCTCCTCTATGTTACGCCAGAACCCAAAAGGCCCATGTATTTATCTTCTGTTGCACTGCTATAAAGAAATACCTGAGACTGCGTAATTTATAAAGAAAAGAGGTTTAATTGGCTCACAGTTCTGCAGGCTGTACAGGAAGCATAGCAGCTTCTGCCTCTGGGAGGCCTCACGAAGCTTCCAGTCATGGAAAAGGCAAAGGGTGAGCCAGCAATTCACATGGCCGGAGCAGGAGGAAGAGAGAGGCAGGGAGATGCCACACACTTGAAACCACCCCACTGATACAGTCTCCTCCCATCAGGTTCTACCTCTGGCATCAGAGATTTCATTTCAAATGAGATTTGGTGGGGACACAGATCCAAACCATATCAGCCATGACTGCTGGGGAGGGAGGGTTCTGAGACCACTATTAGATCGCTTTTTATGGATGAGGCAACAGAAGCATATAATGAAGCAATCTGTCACATTCAGTCAGCTGGTAAGAAGCCAACAGAGCTGAGATTCAAATCCAATTCAATTCAAATCCAACATGATTTAAATGCAGTTCAATTCAAATCTGACACCAAGGCCAAGGTCATGTCTTTTCAGCCACCACAGTCCGCATATCACAAAGCTTACAGCAGCCCCCAACACCTCTCCTTTCACTTCCTTTGACTCACCCACATTTTAATGATGGCCTATCCTACCGTTCTTGAAAAGACCAGAAAGGGCATCTCTGGGAGACAGACTGGGCAACAACTGGGCAAACAATTCTTACTGGTGTATAGCAAAAGCCTGGTGTATAATGAATGTTTGTTTTATTATTTAAGAATATTTGACCAGGCATGGTGGCTCATGCCTGCAATCGCAGCACTTTGGGAGGCCGAGGCAGGCGGATCATCTGAGGTCAGGAGTTCGAGACCAGCCTGGCCAACATGGTGAAACCCCCTCTCCTCTAAAAATACAAAAATTAGCCAGGCGTGGTAGTGGGAGCCTATAATCCCAGCTGCTCAGGAGGCTGAGGCAGGAGAATCGCTTGAACCTGGGAGGCGGAGGTTGCAGTGAGCCAAGACTGCACCACTGCACTCCAGCCTGGGCAACAGGCAACAGAGCAAGATTGTCTCCAAAAAAAAATATATATATATATATATGTGTGTGTGTATACATATATATTCAGCCTTTTTCACAAGATAAGGGGAAGAAGAAAGCTCCTGCCCCGCCTAAAGCTGAAGCCAAAGTGAAGGCTTTAAAGCCTTAGAAGGCAGTGTCAAAAGCTCACACAGACATGTCAAGACCCAGCTTCCCCATCTAGATTCATGAACTTGCCCATCTCCACTTCCCTGGTCACCTGGCTCTGAGACCAGCCCTGGCCCCCAGCAGGCTGTGGACACAGGACTTGTGCCTCAGATGTACTCTGGTTTGCCATCAAGCCTTTCTTGCTCCTGAAACACAGTAGATACCCCCTGGACCCCTCCTGACCAATACCCTCCCCATCTTCCCTCAGCCCCTGCTCTAGCTGGGTTCCTGATCCCTCCCTCAAATGGACTTTCTGGACTTGACCCCTTTACCTGCTTGGCCTCCAGTGTACCCCTTCCCACTGCCCGCTGGCTGAGCTTCCAGAATTTAACTCTTGTGCCTGATCATCTCTGCCTTAATTGGTTTTGTCTTCATCTAGAACAACTTATCTGGGATTGACCACTTTGCCAAGTCACCTCTTTTCTGATTTTGCTTTGTTTTGTTTTGTTTTTTTTGAGATGGAGTCTTGCTCTGTCACCCAGGCTGGAGTGCAGTGGTGCAATCTCGGATCACTGCAACCTCTGCCTCCTGGGTTTAAGCGATTCTCCTCCCTCAGGCTCCCAAGTAGCTGGGATTACAATCATATGCCACCACACCCGACTAATTTTTGTATTTTTAGTAGAGACAGGGTTTCACCATGTTGGCCAGGCTAGTCTGGAACTCCTGACCTCAAGTGATCTGCCCACCTTGGCCTCCCAAAGTGCTGAGATTACAGGCGTGAGCCACTGCGCCCGGCCTCAAGTCACCTCTTTTCTGTCTGGGTGAATTCCATTCCTAGCCCCCTCCTCCCTTAATCTGGACCTGCTCTGGCCAGGTCCCCTTGTGAAATCCATTGAGTCATAGTATAATATTATTGGAAAGAAGAGAAAGCCCTTCCTGTTGGTTTTGTCTTTAATACTCACCACAACCCTACAATGGGAGTTCAAATTATCCCACTAACAAAAAAAGAAAGTGAGACTCAGGGAGGGTCATTACCTTACCCCAGGTCATACAGCAACAGTTGCTCTGGACTTTCTCCCTTCAGAATCTTTCTTACTGTATGGTAGAATCCCAGCACCAGACTTCCACTCCCATGATGAAGGCCTTGTGATCAGAGCCAAGAAATTGCATGTTTCTGGCTCAAATAATGACTTCAACACAGGTGTCTGTCTTCCAAATGCACATGCAAGGAGAAATGTCAGAAAAACTGACTTGAGCAAAAAAGAAGAGAACTGACTTGTATCAAGTCAAAGGGCTGGGGACAGCTGCAATGTGTCCCCAAAAGGCAGGGTGAGCCACGGGTAAGCTAGCTATAAGTGAGGAGAGAAATAGAATTCACATTGTATTGGCCAGGCGCGGTGGCTCACACCTGTAATCCCAGCACTTCGGGAGGCCAAGGAGGGCGGATCACGAGGTCAGGAGATCGAGACCATCCTGGCCAACATGGCGAAATCCTGTCTCTACTAAAAATACAAAAAATTATCCCAGCGTGGTGGTGGGCGCCTGTAGTCCCAGCTACTCAGGAGGCTGAGGCCAGACAATGGCGTGAACCTGGGAGGCAGAGCTTGCAGTGAGCCGAGATCGCGCCACCGAACTCTAGCCTGGGCGACAGAGTGAGACTCCGTCTTAAATAAAAAATAAATAAATAAACTACGTTGTATTGTTTTTGTGGGTGTGTGTATTTTTTAATTTACATAAATGTTCTATCACTGTTCTCATTCTGTTTGTCATATATATTTTTAATTCAACACTGAGTTTTTAAGGTCCGTGTTGCTGTATGTACTTCAGATGTGTTCTGTAAAATTATTGAATAGTATTTCATAATATCAATGCAAGCAGTCTACTTTTCCATTTTCTTAGGAATGAAAGCAGGTTGCCTCCAGAAACACTCTGATGGATGTCCTTGTGTGTGTGTTCTGTCATGTTCCTCAGTAGCAATTGATATGGAGTACACACCCAGCGAAGGAGCAGCTAGAATGTAGGGTAAACACAGGTGTAATTGAAGAAATGCTGCCAACATCTTTCAAATGCCTGGCAAGCACTCGTCTCTTACCAGCAATGAGCAATTCATTTCTTCACATCTTCCACAGTGGCCCTTTGTTCTGATTCTTGCCAATCTGAAAGACTGTCAGTGCACACTGTTGTTTTATATTTTTCATTTACAGTGGGTTTGAAGAGTTTTTTCATCTGCATGTAGTATTAACATTTCCCACTCTGAATTGCCTGGTGACATTCTTTGCCCACTCTTAGTTAGGTTTTTTTTGTCTTTTCTGTTGATTTTCAGGAGTTCCTTATGTATTCCAGATTTCCTTGTTCCTTTTAGATATTGCATGCTTTTTCTCCAAGACTATCGTCTTTCTGGTAACTTTCTCTGTGGCGTATCTTTACAGCGGAAGTATAGATAGTGTAAGGCATTAGTCCATCTCATTTCTCTTCATGAATTGAACAAGATTTCACACCACCATCTCCTAAACTACCATATTTTCCTCATTGATTTGTGGTACCTTAGACCTTTATTCTGTCAGTTGCTACATAGACAGCATACTGCTTTTATTATTGTGGCTTTTTATTTTTTTATTATTTTATTTATTTATTTATTTATTTATTTTTTGAGATGGAGTCACGCTCTGTCACCCAGGCTGGAGTGCAGTGGCGCGATCTCGGCTCACTGCAGCCTCCACCTCCCTGATTCAAGCGATTCTCCTGCCTCAGCCTCCTGAGTAGCTGGGATTACAAGCGCATACCACCACACCTGGCTAATTTTTGTATTTTTAGTAAAGATGGGATTTCACCATGTTGGCCAAGCTGGTCTCAAACTCCTGACCTCGTGATCCGCCCACCTCAGCTTTTTATTGTAGCATGTTGTTAATATCTGGTAAGGAGAAATCCCTCCTCTTTATTCTTCTTTTTTTTTTTCTAAATTGACTTAGCCATTATTTCCTAATTTCCTCGTTTTTAATGATTTTTATCTGCTGTTGTTGATTTCAGGGTACACAAGACCAGTTCACCTCGACACAGGACTCAGATGAAAAAGCCTAAGACCCTTCTTCCCTCTCTCACCATTCCACCCAATGCACTTGTGCGCTCTCTCTCTCACACACACACACACACACACACATTCACCCAATCAATCGAAGTACACAATCGCACTCCTTGGACAAATAGCCACACAGGTCCAGAAAACAACAGATAATCAATAGACACAGTCGGGTTTTAGTCAATCCTATACCCCAGAGCTAGGACAGTGCCTGATACCTGCTGGCCTTCCACAAATATTTGTTGAATGGTTGACAACATAGCGAAAATAAGTGATTTTATTCTCACATCAAAGCTTATATCTGTTTTCTACCGACAAGCTTCTTACATCAACATCTGAACAGAACCTCACCTCGGCTTTCTCTTACAGAAGATGTTTCTCAACTTGAATGAACTCTATTGCAGCCATTAATGAGGAAATAGAATTTACGTTAGAACCACAGTGGTTATAAAAGGAACTGATGAGGAACCAGCACCGGGTGAAGGGAAAAGGTGCTACTCAGGACACAGCCGGCCGGGCCCGGGGCTCACGCCTGTAATCCCAACACTTTGGGAAACTGAGGTGAATGGATTGCTTGAGCTCACAAGTTCAAAACTAGCCTGAGCAACATTGCAAAACCCCATCTCTGCCAAAAATACAAAAACATTAGCCAGGCATGATGGTGCATGCCTGTAATCCCAGCTACTCAGGAGGCTGAAGTGGGAGGATTTCTGGGGTCTGGGAGCCAGAGGTTGCAGTGAGCAGTGATCACGCCACTGCACTCCAGCCTGGGTGACAGAGAGAGACCTTGTCTCAAAAAAAGAAAAGAAAAGAAAAGAAAAGAAAAAGAAAAAACAGCCTTTCACTGGAGTGGCCTGGGGCTTGGTTGTTAAGAAAAGGGTAATAAGCTGATGAGAATTTACAAGAATCTGTGCTAATTGCTGGTGGTGACCGGGGAAAGGAAGGTCCAAAAGTGGAGCTCATCAAACGCTGATTCTCTTCAGGAAGACCAGGTTTTTGTTGCTCTGTGTTTAGGTTACATATTTTTTAATATCTCCATTGCTTGGTTTCCGAGAAGAAACTCAACTTTGTTTTCGGAAATCTTCCTGAACACTTACTCTACTTTTCCCCCATTAAAAGAACTGTTTTTATAAAATAACTTGTTCAACAAAAATTTTTAAGTTCCTTGGCACAGTGCAGTGGCTCGCACCTGTAATCGCAGCACTTTGGGAGGTCAAGGTGGGCAGATCACTTGAGCTCAGGAGTTTAAGACCAGCCTGGGCAACATGACGAAACTCGGTCTCTACAGAGAAACACAAACATTAGCCAGGCGTGGTGGTGCGTGTCTGTAGTCCCAGCTACTTGGGAGGCTGAGGTGGGAGGATCATTTGAGCTCAGGAGATTGAGGCTGCAGAGAACCAAGATCATAGCACTGCACTACAGCCTGGGCAACAGAGTGAGACCCTGTCTCAAAAAAAAATTATATATGAGATATAAAATTGTATATATACAACTAACATTAAATTGTGTATATCATATATAATTTCCTACCTCTCATATAATCTTTGTGTTTATTATTTTAATGGCTGCATAATATTCCAGAGTTAACTAACATACCCTGATTTGCATGACCCAGTTGGGGGACACTGAAGTCGTTTCTATGCTTCTGTTATTTAGCATTTTCTCCTTTTGAGCTGTTCTTTAGGATGAATCTCCATGAGCAGAATTGTGGCAACAAAGGGTATGCAAAGTCTCATACCAGCTGTCCCCCAGGAATGCTGAGCTCATGCACGCCACCAATACCAGCACATGGTCATAGCCCCTGTCACCAGCACTGCAGTGCTTAGCACTTCTTTGTGTTTCTGGATTTTTGTTTTTTGTGTTTTGTTTTTCACTTTTCATTTTGAGGTCATTGGAGATTCACCTGCAGTTTTAAGAAGTAAAGCAGAGAGATCCTATAAACACTTCACCAGTTTTCCCCCAGTGGTAGCTTGGGACCTAACTATAGGACGTCACACCCAGGGACTTGATGTTGGTTACATGCATTCGTGCGTGTATGTATGTGTGTGTGTTTAGTTCAGTTCTATGATGCTATCTTATGTGCACAACTCACATAACCCCCAATCATTGCAGTCAAGATACAGAACAATTCTGTTACAAGCAAACCTGATCTACTCTTTTATAGTTGCATTCACCTCTCCTCTTCCCCACCCTTAGCAACTACTGTGTGTTCTCCACCTTTATAACTTGTGATTTCAAGAATATTATATAAAGGAATCACATAGTGAGTAACCTTTGGAGATTGGCTTACTTCGCTCGGTGTTCCCTGGAGATCTACCCGAGTTGTTGCATGCATCAGTAGTTTATTCCTTCTTTTGGCTGAGTAGCATCCTTTGGTCAGCATGGACCATGGTTTGTTTAACCATTCACCCTTTCAGGAACATTTGGTTGGTTTCTAGTTTGGGGCTATTATAAATAAAGCTGCTATGAACATTCACATGCAGATATGGGCGTAAGTGAATATAAGTCTTCAATTTAATTTATGTGAACATAAATCTTTTTTTTTTTTTTTCCTTTTTGAGATGGAGTCTCCCTCTGTTGCCCAGGCTGGAGTGCAGTGGCGTGATCTGGGCTCACTGCAACCTCTGCCTCCCGGGTTCAACCGATTGTCCTGCCTCAATCTCCTGAGTAGCTGGGACTACAGGCATCTGCCACCATGCCCAGCTGTATTTTTAGTAGAGATGGGGTTTCACCATGTTGGCCAGGCTGGTTTCGAACTCCTGATCTTGTGATTCACCCACCTCAGCCTCCCAAAGTGCTGAGACTACAGGCATGAACCACTGCACCCGGCCATAAGTCTTTAATTTCTCTGGGAATTGCCCAAGAGGGCAATTGCTGGGTCATAGGGTAAGTGCATGTTGAGTTTTGTGAGAAACTGCCATGCTCTTTCAGTGAGCTTCACCATTGCACACTCCCACCCCCAAATTAATGAGTGATCCAGTTTCTCTTCATCCTTGCCAACATTTGATGCCATTCCTTTTTTTTTTGGCCAGCCTTTTGAGAGTGCGGTGATATCTCATTGTGGTTTCCTACATGTTTGTGATGGTGTAACAGCTATAAAGAGATAATATGGGCCAGACATAGTGGCTCACACCTGTAATCCCAGCATTTTGGGAGGCTGAGGCGGGTGGACCACCTGAGGTCAGGAGCTCGAGACGAGCCTGGCCCACGTAGTGAAACCCCGTCTCTACTAAAAATACAAAAATTAGCCAGGCATGGTGGCAAATGCCTGTAACCCCAGCTACTCAGGAGGCTGAGGCAGGAGAATCGCTTGAACCCAGAAGGCGGAGGTTGCAGTGAGCCGAGATCACACCATTGCACTCCAGCCTGGGCGAAAAGAGCGAAACTTGCATCTCAAAAAAATTTTTTTTAATTTAAAAAAAGATAATATGATACAAAAACAAATACACATCAACCCAGCGAGACACTGGAAAATATTCCATTATTACACACATTAACAGTTCTGCAGCAAACCTATGAACACTCACATAAGTGGAATAAATAAAGCATAAATTATGTGGAATAAATATGGACATAAAATGTGGAATAAATACATAAGTGAAGCCAGGTGTGCTGGCCATGCCTGGAATCCCAGCACTTTGGGAGGCTGGGATGAGAGAATTGCTTGAGCTTAAGAGTTTGAGACCAGCCTGGGCAACACTGTAAGACCCCATCTGTGAAATAATAATAATAATTAATAACTGGAATAAATAAGTACTCTTGTTTCAATTTAAATCTGAAGGTACCAACAAATGAACTCAGGTCAGATTTGGCGGCCAAGTAAGTCATGAAAAAAATTCTCAGTTTTCTCAAATTTCACCGTTGGAATTGCAGATATGGAATTTGGGGCCTGAGATGAACAATTCTAGGCAGCCTCATTAAGTCATGACCGGTATAGACTCCCTGGACAGTAGAAAGGACAGGCCAGGAGAAGATGCTGTTTGTTCATCACTCATGCATTCAGCTGGCAAACCCTGTTGAGAGCTTACTGTACGCCAGCAAATGAGAACTGTCCCTTAGGAAGCCACAGGGAAGCCCCTTACCCAGGCTTCCCAACTCCCTGCCCACTCCGTGGTAGAAGATGGTGCCTCCCTTGAGCAGGGACAGCCTCATGGGCGTCATCCTAAAATGCAGGCTGGTCACCACCAGTTTAGAGTCCTTCTTTATTTTCATGCTGTCATGTATAAAGCAGACAGATCTGGGCATGGAGCAAGTTCCCAGCTTCTCAAAAAGCTGCCCCTGTTTGAAAGGTGGAAGGAGGGAAAGAGAGAGACCAGTTGATTGATTTTAGGACCAAGTGATTCTTTTCACCCAGCTGGGACTGCCCAGACTTGCCGCCTGTCTCAGTTTACGTTTCTGTGCGAAACTGCTATTTTGGATGTTGATATAGTTTTGATGTTTGTCCCCTCCAAATTTCATGTTGAAATGTGGTCCCCAGTGTTGGACGTGGGGCCTGGTGGCAGGTGCTTGGGTCATAGGGGCAGATCCCTCACGAATGGCTCTGTGCCATTCTTGTGGGAGTGCATGTGAGTTCTTGTCCTATTTGGTCACAAGGGAGCTGACTGTTGAAGAGGAGCCTGGCACCTCTCTCCCCTCTCTCTTTCTTCCTCTCTCACTCCACAATGCCTGCTCCCTTTGCCTTCTGCCATGACTGGAAGTTTCCTGGGTCTCTCACCAGAAACAGACGCTGGTGCCATGCTTCCTGTACAGCCTGCAGAAGCATGAACCAAATAAACCTCTTTTCTTTATAAACGACTCAGCCTCAGGTATTCCCTTATAGCAATACAAACAGACTAAGACAGATGTACCCTGAGCTGTCTCCTCCAAAGCAGGTAAATATCAGAAGCTACTCATAAAGCTCTACACACTAGGGTAGATGTGACCAAGACGAAAACCTTGTTCTGTCCTTATGGGACAGAATTTCTTCTCAGCCTCTGTACAAAACACCCCCAGCCCAGTTAGTCTTGAGTTGATACTGGCTCTTAACTCATCTCTGACCAGTAAGTGGCTCGGTACTTTCCAAGGTACTTTGGTGTCTTCATTTATTTTTTGATGCATTCATTCAACAAACATTTGTGGAAAGCTGCTAGCTTGAGGGCCAGGGTCACATGATGTCTTTCATGGGCCCCTTCCCCATGCATGGCCCAGAACAAAGCTAACTGGCTGACCCAGAACTTGCCCTTGACTGAAGCCCCTTCCAGCACAGCGTTTACAGCTAGGAAGATCTGTGTTCAACTCCTACTTCTGCTTAAAGCTGTATGGTTTTAGGTAAATCAATGACACCCCTCATCTCAGGTATCTCACCAACAAAGTGGGAATAATGAAATGTACCTCAGGGGGCTTCCAGGTGGATTAAAGAAAGTTATTAATGGAAATCTACATAGAAGGCACTCTGCAAAGGCTAGCTGCCTTTTCCGTGACTTCTTGAGCATGTGCCATGTATTTGGCGAGACGCAGGGTAATTCCCTGGAGATCTACCTGTCTAAGTGTGACAAAGGCAGCACTCGGGGATGCAGAGCCACAGGTAAGCTTGCAGCAAGGGTAACTTTGATTCCTAAATGTGGAAAAGGTACAGCTGGAACCTAGTAGCCACAATCTTCCCACAAAAATTAGTTGATGAGGCCAGGCGTGATGGCTCATGCCTGTAATCCCAGCACTTTGGGAGGCCAAGGTAGGAGGATTGCTTGAGCCTAGGAGTTTGAGACCAGCCTGAGCAACATAGTGAGACTTTGTCTAAAAAAAAACAAAACAAAAAACAAACAAACAAACAAAAAAAAACATTAGTTGATGAGTTTCATTACCAGCCAGGGCGGGCGCTGAACGACTGAGTTCAATCAGGCGTTCTACAAACAGATTCATCCATGCAAAGGCAATACCTGAGAGAAGACTCTGGTTGGCAGGTTATATACCTGTGGGCCCTCCCTGTGGCACCCCCATCTCACTCAAGGAAACACCAAAGACTTTATAATATCCTCAAGGCCTTACATGATCCCTCATCCCACAGCTCCTCTAGGGCCATCTCCCCAGCCCCCTGCTCTCTCTGTCCCAGCCACACTGGCCTCTTCCAGAGTTCCTGTGTTACACCCCCTCACCTCCTCCAGCAGTTGGCTCAAGGGTCGCTTTAATAAGGCAGGGTCCCTACGGCTCCTCCCGGGCAGGTATTACCATCCCTCCTGCCTTTTCCTTTCCACAGAGCTCTCCCAGCTAGAGGCTTGTTTGTTTTAGTGGGATGCTGAGTGCACTCCACTTGTCCGTCTCCTCTCACTAGAAAGGAAGCTCCATGCAAGCCTTAGCCTTGTCACTCACCACCGTGTTGACCTCGAACAGTGCCTTGCCCAGAGCATGGGCTCAGTAGGTGTGTGTTGAGTGGCATCTAATTCTCCTATTCCACCGTCACACACTGGGACCTTTGTGAGGACTGTACACAGCTCTGCCCTGGCTCAGGGAGGCACATCTTTATATTTATTGAAAAATACTGGAAAACAGCCCTTTTTGTTTTTCATCTTCTTTTTCAGTTTGTGCTGAGGACAGAGGATTTCCTGAGATTGTCCCAAGAATGGGCTGGGAAGGCCTTAGACCTCCTGCCACTTATTCCCAGATCTCCCCTACCCTACCCCTCCTTCAAGGCCCTACATTTAGCAGAGTTGCCCTGCACAGGCCAGCTGCCCTGTCAATGTTTATCCAATAAAGACTAAGGAGCCAGGTGCCGTGGCTCATGTCTGTAATCCCAACACTTTGGGAGGCCAAGGCAAGAGGATCCTTGAGCCCAGGAGTTCGAGACTAGCCTGGGCAACCTAGGGAGACCCCATCTCCAAGAATTTTTTTTTTAATTAGCCAGGTGTAGTGGTGCACACCTGTGATCCTAGCAACTTGGGAGGCTGAGATGCAAAGATGGCTTAAGCCTGGGAGATTGAGGCTGCTGTGAGCCATGATTGCACCACTGCACTCCAGCCTGGGCAACAGGGTGAGACCTTATCTCAAAATAAATAAATAAATAAATAAAAATAAAATAATTAAAAAGAAAGAATAAAAGACTAAAGAAATGAATCGAAATGAATAAGGTGGTGAACAGACATGCTTCCAAAGCAAAATAGCAACAAACCTGAAAAATGATATTTCAAACATCCCAGAAAATAAACAGCAAAATGAAATCAGCTCTAGCTTAGGAGAGTCCACCTTTTTTCTATCAAAGTTAGAGACTTAAAAGACTAAAAAGGAACCCATTTTACGAGTGAAAACGCTATGGTCTAGAGAAATTAAGAAACTTCTAAGTTAGCTAACTGGCTACCGGCAGATTTAGGGTTCAGTGGGAAACCTGAAGACTCAGGAAATTCTCTCTCCTCAGTACACCCTGAGAAAGAAGACCAAAATTGGCCATTTCTGGTATTTTTCAATAAATGTAAAGATGTGCATGACCTGAGCCAGGGCAATGCTGTGTACGGGCCTCACCAAGTTCCCAATGCATGACGGTGGAGCAGCAGAATTAGATGCCATTCAATGCACACCTACTGAGCCCATGCTCCATGGTGTACGTTCTGCAGTCAGACAGCCTTGGTTCAAATCCCAGTCCTACACCTAACTAGCTGTTGGCTTTGGGCAAGTTATTTAGTCTGCCAAAGGTGGATAATAATATCCTACCAGACTCAGGAAATTAAATGAGATAAAACGTGAAGACCATTGTAGGGGATCAGAATGTGCTCCTCCAAAATATGCCACTTTGACACAAGGATTATTTTAAGCTGAAGACAACTGAGAAACAGCAAACACTTATTTGCCTGAAAAGCAAATATGTTCTATGAACATACATGTAAATATATAAATTTATGTTCTATAAATTCTCCTTTGTGAAAGCATCCTCTCCCCTCTTTTGTACCACGAAGGGCAGAGGGAGATGACTCTAGACTCTCATCAGCCCAGAAACAGCACCTGGTGACATTTACATACAAAATACACAAAAAAACTTCTATCTTCCATCTGTCTCCCCCATATATTTACCTTCCCACAGTTTGCCACCCCTAAAAACCTAAACCCCCTTTTCCTTTGTCTTCTCACTTCTCTATGCATTTAATGTTTATTGTCAAAATGGTATATAAGTTCTCCAGCCTCATTACTTCTTTGGGGGTTTTCACTTTCCAGAAAACTCCCGTGCCACATAAAAATACTAATATCAAATAAAATTTGTATGCCTTTTCTCCTGTTGATCTGTCTTTTGTCAGTTTAATTTCCAGGGTCCCAGCCCTAGGACCTAAAAGGTTTTTTGTCCTCCTCTGCACAATGAAAGATAAACTTTTCACCAGTGGCAACACTTGCCTGGGAGCTATTAAAACACAGTGCTATGGTTCATGACCACTGATGCTAACCATCCAAAGCTGATAAACAACTACACACTCTTAAGCTACCTCAGCATGCTGGACCCTCACTTACCTAACTGAAGTCTCTTTCCTGATCAGTGAGCAACAGTACTTGTTTTAACCAACTGTCACCCAGGCTGGAGTGCAGTGGCATGATCTTGGCTCATGGCAACCTCTGCCTCCCAGGTTCAAGCAATTCTCCTGCCTCGGCCTCCTGAGTAGCTGGGATTACAGGTGCCCACCATCACTATGTTGGCCAGGCTGGTCTCAAATTCCCGACCTCAGGTGATCCACCCACCTCGTCCTCCCAAAGTGCTAGGAATATAGGCATGAGCCACCGTGCCTGGCCAACATCGACGGTTTTATGCAAGGGAGTAAGATGACCTGATTTATGTTTTTTAAAATTACTTTAGGGGCCGGGTGTGGTGGCTCACACCTATAATCCTAGCACTTTGGGAGGGCAAGGCAGGTGGATCTCTTGAGGTTAGGAGTTCAAGACCAGCCTGGCCAACATGGTGAAACCCCGTCTCTACTAAAAAAAAGAAAAAGAAAGAAAAAAATTAGTCAGGTGTGGTGGCACACCTTTAATCCCAGCTACTCAGGAGATTCAGACAGGAAAATCACTTGAACCCAGGAGGCAGAGGTTGCAGTGAGCTGAGATTGCACCACTGCACCACTGAGTGAAGCACGACACTCCATCTCAAAAAACAAAAATATTACTTTGATTGGGAAGTCCCTCCAAAAGTTCAATGTATGACCCAGCAATTCCACTCCTAGGTATATGCCCAAAAGAATTGAAAACAGGAACTCAGACAGATACTTGCATGCCATTGTTCACAGCAGCATTGCTAATGATAGCCAAAAGGTAGAGACAACCCAAGTGTTATCAGTGGATGAATGAATAGACAAATTGTGGTATATTCATATAATGGAATGTTATTCAGCCATAAAAAGTAATGAATAGAATTACGGCAAAACTGATGAGACGTCACTTCCAAGATTAGGTTTTATAATGCACTTTTATAGTAATGACAAAGCGACTGGGGCTTCCCTCTGGGGATCTGGGGCACCCCCTCTCTTGCTTCCTCTCTCACTCTCTGGCTCACTCACTGTGAAGCCAGCTGCTATGTGGGGAGCTGGGAAAGGCAGTCTCCCACACACAATCTGTCTACCCCGACTTGGCCACGTAAGAATGGACGTTGGAGTTGGGACATTTCTTAACATGACCTGTGCTAGGCTTGCTGCCTTGTGTGGGAAGATCTTTCCCTGTTGCTAGTGTGTGCTCCTTTGTTCTGCCTGAGCATGGGCATCACATGGCACCTGGCCAACCCCACTGCTGTGTCTGTCTCCATGGGAGGGAATGGGGTCCTTCAACTGCAGCATGAGAGAGGTGCATGTAACCAATTGCCCTGTGTCAGTTGCCCCAGGAGAGACTCGCTGGCCGTGGCGGCTTTGCTGCTCATGGGGACATACTATTGATGCTTTTTTTTTTTAACTTTTATTTTAGGTTCAGGGGTACATGTGCAGGTTTTTAATATCGGTAAATTGCATGTCACAGGGGTTTGGTGTACAGATTATTTCATCGCCCAGGTAATGAGCATAGTACTTGACGGGTAGTTTGTCAATCTTCTCCATCCTCCCATCCTTCACACTCAAGTAGGTCCCGGTGTCTGTTCCTTTCTCTGTGACCATGCATTCTCCATGTTTAGCTCTGACTTATAAGTGAGAACATGTGGTGTTTGGTTTTCTGTTTCTGAATTTCACGTAGGATAATGGCCTCCAGCTCCATCCATGTTGCTGCAAAGGACATGGTCTCATTCATTTTTATGGCTTTGTAGCATTCCATGGTGTATATGTACCACATTTGAAGCTGATCATCCTCTGCCTCTTCTCTATGTAAGTCAAGCCTCGCTGCATTCAGTGTTTAACTAGGTTGTGTTTCCCTTGGCCATTCCAGTACCAAGGTGCAATGGGCAGAAGTGTTTGGAGTTCTCCCCTGGAACTGGTAACTGGTGCACAAGGTTCTCCTTCACACTGATGTCTTTAACCAACAGCCAGTGAAGACCTGAGGTTTGCCAACAGCCACATGAGGGGCCAAGGAAGCTGATCATTCTCCAACTGAGCATTGAGGTGACAGCAGCCCTGGCTGACACTTGATTACATCCCATGAGAGACCCTGAGCCAGAGACTCCCAGCAAGGCTGTGTTCAGACTGCTACCCCACAAAAACTGGGAAATAATGAATATTTGCTGGTTTTGGCTGCAAAGATTCGGAGTAATTTGCTATGTAGTAGTAGATAACCAATACCTATTTTTAGTACCCAAAGTAAGGGAGTACAAAAACTTAAAAATGTGGTGGTAATTTTTAATGTTTATTTATTTATTTGTTTGAGACAGGGTCTCAGTCTGTCGCTGAGGCTGGAGTGCAGTGGTGTGATCATAGCTCACTGCAGGCTCGATTTTCCAGACTCAGGTGATTCTCCCACCTCAGCTTCCCAAGTAGCTGAGACCACAAGCATGTGCCACCATGCCCAACTAATTTTTTGTATTTTTTGTAGTGACAGGATTTCACCATGTTGCCCAAGCTAGTCTTAAATTCCTGGACACAAGCCATCCTCCTCGGCCTCCCAAAGTGCTGGGATTACAGGTATGAGCCACCGCACCTGGCCAAAATGTGGTTGTAGACTTAACCTTGGGCTCAGTAGTGTGGCCTACATTTAATGAAGTAGAGACGCCAGGGTTTCTCCAGCACTATTTGGAGAAGGAAATCCAAAGCCTTATGGAGATGGGACTGTTGGACTGGATTTCTCTTTTGCAAACTGCACGACCACCCCGCAACTACAAATGCCGAGAAGACATAGAAGACGGTTCCCTCACTGACACACCAAAAAACTCATTTTTGAGGAGGGTATCTGTACCCTTAAAAACGTCTGAGGCCAGGGCAGTGGCTCATGCCTGTAATGCCCGCGCTTTGGGAGGCCAAGGCAAGTGGATCACCAGAGGTCGGGAGTTCAAGACCAGCCTGGCTCATATGATGAAACCCTATCTCTACTAAAAATACAAAAAAGTGGCTGGGCGTGGTGGCGGGCGCCTGTAATCCCAGTTACTTGGGAGGCTGAGGCAGAAGAATCACTTGAACCCGGGAAGCGGAGGTTGCACTGAGCCTAGATCGCACCATTGCACTCCAGCCTGGGCAACAAGAGCAAAACTCCATCTCAAAACAACAACAACAACCAAAAAAAAAAAGTCTCTGATTGTTCTCCTGTGTAAGCAGGTATGACTGTGGAGGAGGCCACATTGAGATGGTCTTTCTAACTTTATTCAAGGTAATGGTATCTGTGATGGTTAATACTGAGTGTCAACTTGACTGGATTGAGAGATACAAAGTATTGATCCTGGATGTGTCTGTGAGGGTGTTGCCAAAGGAGATTAACATTTGAGTCAGTGGGCTGGGCAAGGTAGACCCACCCTTGATGTGGGTGGGCACCATCTAATCAGCTGCCAGTGCAGCTAGAATATCAAGTGGCGGAAAAACATGAAAAGACGAGATGGGCCTAGCCTCCCAGCCTACATCTTTCTCCCGTGCTGGACCCTTCCTGTCCTCGAACATTGGACTCCAAGTTCTTCAGTTTTGGGACTCGGACTGGCTCTTCTTGCTCCTCAGCTTGCAGATGACCTTGTGATCAGGTCAGTTAATACTTAATAAAATTCCCCTTTAGGTGTGTATCTATCCTATTAGTTCTGTCCCTCTATAGAACCCTGAGTAATACAATATCACAGAGCAATAGAGAACTAGTGGCAGCACTTCATCACCAAGAGCAAAGTGAGTGCATTTACCATGAAAAGCAGGAGAGATGCTGGGCATGGTGGTTCACACCTGTAATCTCAGCACTTTGGAAGGCTGAGGCAGGAGGATTACTTGAGCTCAGGAGTTTGCAACCAGCCCAGACAACATAGTGGGACCCTGTCTCTACCAAAAAAAAAAAAAAAAAAATTCTAATTAGCTGGTCATAGTGGCACATGCTTATGGTTCCAGCTATTTTGGAGGCCATGGCAGGGGTATCGCTTGAGCTCAAGAGCTCAAGGCTATAGCGAGTCATGTTTGTGCTACTGCCCTCCAGCCTGGGTGACAGAGTAAGGGCCTGTCTCAAAAAAAAAAGCAAGAGGGGCCGGGCGCGGTGGCTCAAGCCTGTAATCCCAGCACTTTGGGAGGCCGAGATGGGCAGATCACGAGGTCAGGAGATCGAGACCATCCTGGCTAACACGGTGAAACCCCGTCTCTATAAAAAAACACAAAAAATTAGCCAGGCGAGGTGGCGGATTCCTGTAGTCCCAGCTGCTCGGGAGGCTGAGGCAGGAGAATGGCGTGAACCCTGGAGGCGGAGCTTGCAGTGAGCTGAGATCCGGCCACTGCACTCCGGCCGGGGAAACAGAGCAACCCCCCGAAAAAAAAAAAAAAAAAAAAAAAGGCAAGAAGGATGTCCCAGTAATCAGAACCCTCAGCCCACAGAAATCTAGGTGGTGGCTAAGTGATCATGGTGTCTCAGGAATGAAATATATCATCAGTTTAGTAGAGTGATTTTTTTTTTAATTTAAAAAAGCTCCAGGTCTGGTGCCTATAAACCACTGAAGTCACCACAGTAGAACCATGACCTGTCATCCAGTTTCCAGACCTAAGTCAATCCACAGATATAGAAACCCTGGATTAAAGTAGAGGCTAGGTCTCCCTGAGGAAGGACCCTCCAGCTTTGCCTCAAGTATACACTATAAATCTTCCCCAAGCCCTTCCCAAAGGGATCTGCCATCATTTACCAGAGTGACTGTGCACAGGAGAAAAGGAAATATTCAAGTTGTTCAGGAATCAGTACACATAGATTCTAAATTAACACTAGTCCTAGGGACCTGCAGTGCAGGTGGTTCTCTCAAAGCGGGGGCTTACTGTAATCAGGTGACAGATGAAATCTTGCCTCAAGTCCAACTCACATTGGGCCCAGTTGGTCCAAAGACATGTGTGTTTGTTATATGTGTAGTGCCTCAATGTATCATTGAAATAGACATATGTGAAAACTCGCAGAATCCTATGTTGGCTCTCTGACCAAAGGGATGAGTGTCATCGTGATAGGAAGCAGTATGTGGAAGGCCCTGGACTTCCCTTCCCTACCAGTAAGCCAGAAGCAGTGCTGTCCCACCCTACCCCCAGGAACTACAGAGATTCCTACCACCCTAGAAGACTTCCAAGAAGCACCTACTGCACCCTGATTTAATTCACCCGTTTGAAATGTGTAAAAATCAGATTGATCTTGGAGAATGTTTGTGGGTGATTCTAAAATTACTCATGCAGTAATTTCAGAATTCAATTGCAGCTGTTTTTCCAGCTGTAGGGAGCAAGTAAACACAGCTCCTGGCACTTGGTAAGCAGCTACTGACCTGGCGGATGCCTTTTGTTCCATAACAATTTGTAAGGAATACCAGAAGCCACCTGCCTTTATCTGGCAGGGCTAACAGTATGCCTTTACAGTCTTGCCTCAGGGCTATGTCAATTCTGTTTTCTACCATAATATAGTCTTCAGAGATTAGGATCATGATATTCCTCTAAACATTACATCGATCTGATACATTGATGACATTGTGCTGACTGGATCATATGAGCAGAAAGTGACACATACTTTAAATTCTGTATTAATCAGGGTCAACCCAGGAGACAGAAACAGGGAGTCACAGATATAAAGAACAGCCGCTGCTCCTAGGTCGAGATCTGGCCTTATTTTAGAGGACATGGTCATAGGTAACTAGAAAAGGTGCCAAAAAAGCTACTCATGGGAGAGTGCCTAGTTGGTGACACTCTGCTGCAAAACCATCTGAATGTTACCAAAGGAGGCTGCTGGTCACCGAGTGTGACGGCCACTGGGTACTGTGGGAGCTAGGCATCAGAGAAGCCTTTCTCAGTGGGACCCACATGTTGGCAAAACTGGATGCTGCAGGAACCCATGGTAAAGAAAACATGAACTGCAGACATCTGGGAAGAAGAGCACACCAGAACTAAGACGAGAAGCCTGCCCTTTTCCAAGATTTCTCCAGCACCTTCTACGGACAAACCTTAATGTTGTTTCAGGTGGCAAAGTAGAACTATGTCAAGGGTGTGTCAAGAACTAGGGAATAGGCCTGAGATTTTTATCCTACTTGCAAACTAACAAGTTAGACTGCCATAGTTTCATGGATACTGCCAGAACACATGAGATGACAGGCTCAGATTCAAAGATTATTATTATGTATAGCATGGCAAACAGAATGAACTTCACATTAGCGTTGGTTCTCCTTGCCTCCCAGATTCCATGGAAATGACACAGAGAAGCCCAGGTGGCATGGTAGAGTTGCATCACAGCTGAGGAACTCTGACCTTCGGGGACTCCAAATCTTCTATAAGCAAGCAAACCTGCCTAACCTTTTCCCTATTATCTTTTTTTTTTTTTTTTTAACTTTAACTTCTGGGATACATGTGCAGAATGTGCAGGTTTGTTAGTTAGGTATACAGGTGCCGTGGTGGTTTGCTGCACCCATCAACCCATCATCTAGGTTTTAAGCCCCATGTGCATTCAGTATCTGTCCTAATGCTCTCCCTCCCCTTGCCCGCCATCCCCTGACAGGCACTGATGTGTGTTGTTCCCCTCCCTGTGTTCATGTGTTCTCATTGTTCAACTCCCACTTACAAGTGAAAACATACGGTGTTTGCTTTCCTGTTCCTGTGTTAGTTTGCAGAGAATGATGGCTTCCAGCTTCATCTGTGTCCCTACAAAGGACATGAACTCATTCTTTTTTATGGCTGCATAGTATTCCATGGTGTATATGTACCACATTTTCTTTGTCCAGTCTATCATTGATAGGCATTTGGGTTGGTTCCATGTCTTTGCTATTGTGATTAGTGCTGCAATAAACGTAAGTGTGCATTAAGTGTGCATGTGCCTTTATAGTAGAATGATTTATATTCCTTTGGGTATATACTCAATAATGAGATTGCTGGCTCAAATGGTATTTCTGGTTCTAGATTCTTGAGGAATCCCCACACTGTCTTCCACAATGGTTGAACTAATTTACACTTCCACCAACAATGTAAAAGCGTTCCAATTTCTCCACAGCCTCACCAGCACCTATTGTTTCTTGACTTTTTAATAATTTCCATTCTGACTGGTGTGAGGTGGTATCTCATTGTGGTTTTCACTTGCATTTCTCTAATTATCAGTGATGTTGAGTTTTTTTCATATGTTCATTGGCTGCATAAATGTCTTCTTTTGAGAAGTGCCTGTTCATATCCTTTGCCCATCCTCATGGATAGGAAGAATCAATGTCATGAAAATGGCTATACTGCCCAAAGTAATTTATAGAGTCAATGCTATTCCCATCAAACTACTATTGACATTCTTCACAGGAGTAGAAAAAACTACTTTAAATTTCATATGAAACCAAAAAAGAGCCCATATAGCCAAGGCAATCCTAAGCAAAAATAACAAAGCTGGAAGCATCACGCTACCTGACTTCAAACTATACCATAAGGCTACAGTAACCAAAACAACATGGTACTGAAACCAAAACAGACACATAAACCAATGGAACAGAAGAGACCTCAGAAATAACACCACACAACTACAACAATCTGATCTTTGACAAACCTGACAAAAACAAGCAATAGGGGAAAGAATTCCCTATTTAAAAAATGGTGCTGGGAAAACTAACTAGCCATATGCAGAAAACTGAAACTGGACCCCTTCCTTATACCTTATATAAAAATTAACTCAAGATGGATTAAAAACTTAAATGTAAAACCCAAAACCATAAAAACCCTAGAAGAAAACCTATTCAATACCATTTGGGACATAGGCATAGGCAAAAACTTCACGATAAAAACACCAAAAAGAATTGCAGCAAAAGCCAAAATCAACAAATGGGATCTAATTGAACTAAAGAGCTTCTGCATAGCAGAAGAAACTAGCATCAGAGTGACAAGCAACCTACAGAACGGGAGAAAACTTTTGCAATCTACCCACCTGACAAAGATCTAATATCCAAAATCTACAAGAAACTTAAACAAATTCCCTATTATCTTTTTTTTTTTTTTTTTTTTTGAGGGGATCTCGCTCTTTCTCCCCCGCTTGGGTGTGCTGGGGCGGGATCAGAGCTCCCTGCAATCTCCCCCTCCGGGGTTTACGCCATTCTCCTGCCTCAGCCTCCCGAGTAGCTGGGACTACAGGCGCCCGCCACCTCGTCCGGCTAGTTTTTTGTATTTTTTAGTAGAGACGGGGTTTCACTGTGTTAGCCAGGATGGTCTCGATCTCCTGACCTCGTGATCTGCCCGTCTTGGCCTCCAAAAGTGCTGGGACTACAGGCTTGAGCTACCACGCCCGGCCCCTATTATCTTTATGATACTAGACAGTGAATAAACTTGCCCCGTGATGCAAGAGAAAACACTATCTCTATCTTCCAAGGTTGATTACTCAACAAACATCCTCAAAACGACAGTCTGGATCAAAAGCCATCAGTGCTTCTGTTCACAAGAGGCCCAGAAATGTGAGAGACCCAGGGAGAATGGTCTCCCAGGAATCTTCACCACTCATTTCTACTTGATCTTGGCTTCTGGGAGATTTTTCCATTGAGTATCCCATGCCTTTAGCCACTCTGGTTAGTCTGACTGACAAAGGCTGGGGATGGAGGGAATCTCCAATGTATCTTATAAAGCATTTAATAAAGGCTACTATCTACAGGACTCTAAGCAGCAGGATCAGGCTAATCTATGGGAGAACCAACCAGTTGAACAAATCTGATCAACCATCTGGGTTTACCTTAGAGAAAGCTAGGTGGCTTGCTTTATAAGTATTTGTATTGATTTTTCTGCTTGACCAGCAACATTGATTCAGCCACAGCAAGATGTGTTAGCAATTACACAGACTCCACCTTGGCCCATAACAAGGAAATCTAAGGTAATGCTATAGTTCACAGTAACCCTGGGTGATGAGGTGAGGCTGGCCTGGGTGCATCTCAGGGCCATAGTAGTGTTTCCTTAAATATGCAAAAAAACACATACAAGGCTTTCTCCTCCTAGGAAAAACACAAGTTACTATATTTGAGGGAAAGAGGACAAGTTAATACGTGGCTTCCACATAAGAACTTCAGCCCCAGGGGCATACATGGTACTTCTTGAAAGAAAGCACTGTTTGCCAGGTGCTATGGCTCACATCTATAATCTTAGCATTTTGGGAGGCTGAGGAGGGAGAATCACTTGAGCTCAGGAGTTTGAGACCAGCCTTAGCAACACGGCAAAACTCCATCACCACCAAAAATACCAAAAAATTAGCCTGGCATGGTGGAGCATGCCTGTGGGCCCAGCTACTGGGGAGACTGAGGTGGGAGGATGGTTTGAGCTCAGGGGGCTGAGGTTGCAGTGAGCCAAGATCACACCACTGCATTCCCTCTCTACTGCACTCTGGCTTTGGGCAACAAAGCCAGACCCCTTCAAAAGAAAAGAAAAGAAAAGAAAAGAAAAGAAAAGAAAAGAAAAGAAAAGAAAAGAAAAGAAAAGAAAAGAAAAGAAAAGAAAGAAGGAAGGAAGGAAGGAAAGAAAGAAAGAAAGAAAGAAAGAAAGAAAGAAAGAAAGAAAGAAGAAAAGAAAAGAAAGATAAAGCACTGTTTACAATTTTGGGATTCACTAAGTGGAGCCTATATCCACTGGAGGGCACAGGTTGACAGTGCCTCTAATGAATGTACTGGCTGGCTGGCATTAATAGTATGCCAGTAATCCAGTCAATGTTAGGGTTCCCAAGTGGGCAGAGCAGCTTCTATAACAGCCTGAGCTTGCTACAGAGCCTTCTCTTGCTCTGGTCCCCACTTGCTCTGTTCCCCACTCTGTTCCCTGAAGGCAGGCAGGTAGGCAGGCAGGCAGGCTATGAGGAATTTTCTAGCTGGATGGAAATAGCTGGCACAAATGTGCTATATGTTGCCTTCAAAATCCAAAAGCCCTAACAAGCATTGTACATTTTTCTTTGTAGATGGCACAAGTGCAGCAACCTGTCTTTCACCTTGGAACAAATATTTCAACATTCTCCACATCACTGAACCACCAGAAACTTCACTGATGTGGCTGTCCCTTAATTGTTTTGGAGTTTCTTTCACTTTGCATATGTCTTCCTAAGGTATTCTAAACTACATGCTACTTCCTGCCTAACAGATCGAATAAGCATAATGCCATCAACATAATGGATTATCATGATGCTTTCTGGACTATCAAAGCAATTACAATTTCTAAGGACTATATTAGAGCAGAAAGCAGTATTGGCATCGCCCTGAGGCAGGACTGTAAAGGTATACTGTTACCACTTCCAGATAAAGGCAGGCGGCTTCTGATATTCTTTGCAAACTGGTATGGAACAAAAGGCGCCTGCCAGGTCAGTAACTGCTTACCAAGTGCCAGGAGCTGTGTTTACTTGTTCCAATATGATGCTACAGCTGGAAGAACAGCTGCAGTCAAAATCATTGCATGAGTAATTTTAGAATCACTCATATGCATTCTCCAAGGTAGATCAGACTTCTGCACATTTCAAACTGCTGAATTAGATCAGGGTGTGATAGGTGCTTTTTTTGAAGTCTTCTAGGGTGGTATGAATCTCTGCAGTTCCCTGTGGGGTGCAGCACTGCTTCTGGCTTATTATCTTAGTAGGGAGGGGAAGTTCCAGGGCCTTCCACATAGTTCTTCCTGCCATAATGACCCACATCTCTTTAATCATAGAGCCAATGTAGGATTCTGCCAGTTTCCATATATGTCTATTTCAATGATACATTGAGCCACTAGAGATATAATGAATACATGTTTGTGGAGAAATTGGGCCCAGTGTGAGTTGGACTTGAAGCAAGACTTCATTTGTCACCTGACCACAGAAAGCCCCACTTTGACTGGGAAAGCCACAGAAACACTGTCCTCAAGATTGGTGTCAATTCACAACTAGTGTCTAGTGACTTCTGTGTTCACAATTTCTTATAAGTGTTCCTGGATATAAGTTTTAGCTAGGTTCTCAGAGGTAGAGCATGTCTTATGAAAATTTGATTGTACTTAGAGGCTGATAAAGACTTTCAAGAGAAAAGAAGAAGACTGCTGATATGGTTTCTTTCCCCTGATTGGACCCTACCTTATACAAGTACATAGAGCTTATGTCATAAAAATATGCTGGGAATAGCTTAGAGGAAAGTGCAAATTACTCCACCCAGGGAAGGCCAAATGGGAGTAATGGGAGTGGGAGAAGGGAGAGTTGGGGAAAGATGAGAGGACTCTACTGGGGGAACCATTGGTCACCAGCTCCAAGTCAGGCCAATGGTTACAGACCATGCTGAGTTTCTCAGGCTGAGAAGTTGGGTTGACTGTTCTTCCCAGCACCTTCTGGTGAGGCCTTCTGTGGAGGACATACTCTAAGGTGGCCTCATGGGCCCCACCCCCCAGTGATCATACCCTTATGTAATCCCCTTGTGTGGACAATGCTTATGACTTACTTCTAACCAATAGCATATGGCAAAGGTGATGGCATGTACATGATATGTGTTTGTGATTACCTTACATTAGTTCTAGTAGCTATCTTGCTGGAGTCTGTCTCTCCCTTGCAGTCATTTGGAGAATTTCATGTGTCAAGACACTGTGGGTAACCTCTAGAAGCTGAGATTGACCTCTGACCACAGCTTGCAAGAAACTGAAGTCCTCAGTCTATAATCACAAGGAATTGAACTCTGCCAACAACCTGACCAAGCTTGAGAGTAGATCCTTCCCCAGTTGAGTCTCAGATGAGACCACAGCCCTAATACCTTGATTGTAGCCCAGCAGGAGCCTGCCAACCCAGCCCCTGACTAAGCCAATGACCCAGCTAAACTGTGTTCTGGCTCCTGACCCACAGAAACTGTGGCTAATAAATGTGTATTGTTTTAAGCCACCATGTTTGTGGTAATATTGTTACACACCAATAGATAATTAACACACCCTTCCATCAAAGCTGCTTACACATAATTCATTAGCCACAATGTCTGCTTATGCCCCCAGGGGCCCAACCCAAATTGCCTGTGTGGATGCCTGCTCTTTTTGCAAAGAACCAAGACACCTGTAGGACCCCCTCCTCCACTGGTCATAGGTGAGGTCATTGGTACCCACTGAGGCTATGGTTGGGAAAGTCTCCAGCTTCAGCATTTGGGTGGGACTTTGGTGAGACTGACAGCACTGAGGCCCAGGGGTATTACAGGTATATCTAGCAAACATGGGCCCAAGCAAAAACTAGTGTGGGTCACCTCCAACATGCAATACAAAGATTCCCTTCCTTTTCTCTGTGAGCAGAGAAATTGGCATGGCTAAACAATGGCATGGTTCTTTATAAAAGTGAGAACAGTCGGGTGTGGTGGCTCATGCCTGTAATCCCAGCACTTTGGGAGGCCAAGGCAGGTGGATCACAATGTCAGGAGTTTCAGACCAGCCTGGTCAACATGGTGAAATCCCATCTCTACTAAAAAATACAAAAGTTAGCCAGACTTGGTGGTGTGCACCTGTAATCCCCGCCACTCAGGAGGCTGAGGCAGGAGAATCACTTGAACCCAGGAGGCGGAGGTTGCAGTGAGCCAAGATTGTGCCACTGCACTCCAGCCTAGGCGACAGTGTGAGAGTCTGTCTCAAAAAAAAAGTGAGAACGATATACAAGCTCATCGAAGAAAAGAGGCTAGCACCTTACTCCCTTAGGAAATGCAGTTTCCATATTCCAGATGGCATTCAGAGGTTCCCAAGACATCCCTGACTTGGTGAACCTGCCTGCTAGTACCCAGTTGGAACTCAGATTAAAGACTTGAGCCCAGGCAAAGCTCACAGCTCCCCAGAGTCCACCCTTTTATTCTGTTCCTTTCCTCTTGCCTCTTTCCCTGTCTCTCTCTTTCCCATAATCCCTTCTGAGATCTTCATTTAGTCCAGCCCAAGGGTGGCCGTGTCAAGGGTAGAATTTCATTGCAACAGCATTTCTCAGACCAACTGGAGCCAATCAAATTCGAGATTTGACCCAGTGACCTTTGACCGCAGGAACAATTAGATGCCCCCTCCAGCTATGCTTTGTCATCATGGATATAGATTCACCACCGACAGTATGACGAGTTGTTGGCATTTATTCTGCACAGATCTTACATGTTGGGGCTTTGAGAAATTTTTAAAGGCATTTTGTTCTCCTTTTGATATTTATTTCACCTGAGTGGGAATGTTAGCGAATGTTGCCAGATCCAGCACTGGACATCGTTAGTGCTGGAAGGAAACAGACACAGTTTGGATTTTCTTGAATACTAAGCAAGACTCTTAGCTTACTTCTCACCCTTCCCAGCTGGCCCAAGCATTGATGTAGCACCTCTTTGGCCAATAAAATAGAACTCACTAAAGCACCCAATTTCTGGTAGAGTCCATACTTGCTCCCGCCTCCTTGGGGCCCAGGGTTACCATCATATGCCCTTTGCATAACTGACTATAGCATTCACAATCTTCAGGGAGCATGGGAAAAAGAGAGCCTTCTTATCAAAAAAAAGAATGGATCCGTGAAAACCATCCTCCAGGTGGTACCATGTCACGCGGACCCCTTGGTCCTCCAAGCGCTTCTTATAGAGCAAGCTGTCATCACGGAGTATGTCATTCTCACAGCTCACCAGGAAAGACTCAGGCAGTTGAGCAATGACCTCATCATCTGCTATCAGGGGTGAATTTTCTACCTCCAGCATATGTGTGGCTTCTAAATAGGCAGCTTCATTAAAAGGGCCGGGAGACCAGGGTTGGTAGCCTCTGTTCTTAAATTTCTTGGGGATGTTGTCAGGGCTGAGCCACTTCTCGTACTTCCTCCAGACATCTGGGGGTACACAAGTGCCGTTCAAGATGGCATCACGCCAGGAGAGGTCAATGGCCAGATAGTTACACACACAAGTCACTAAGAACTTCCGGGAAAGGAATGGGACATTCTGGTTCTGCTGATAGGACGGCAACTGCAGACAGAATACCTGGACTAATGGGTAAATCAGAACCTGAGCTCGAATCCGGGGAAGATCTGATCTGCCCACCAAGGCCTGGGTGATGGCAGCCACCACTGCGCCTCCGATGCTGTCTCCACAGACCACAACCCTGGAGGGGTCCACCCCATAGGTTTCCAGGGCCTTCAGGAAGTGAATGGAGGCATTCATGCAGTCTTGGAAAAGGGCGGGGGAATGGTGGTCAGGAACCTTGCGGTACCTAAAAGGAAAACAGGGAGCAACAGGACGCCAGTGTGGACAGTGTTGCTAGGGAACTGTTTCAACAGAATCCTCAACCCCCTTACAAGACTGTGTCTGATTAAATCCTCAGAATAAGCCTATGAAGTAAGGATTTCATCCCCATTGTCTTCCTATGAGCATGTGAGGAACCTGCCTAGAGTCATACAGGCCAGGATTCTTCACTCCAAACCTGTGCCCTGTCAGCTTCCGATAAACTCCATATGAAGTGATGCAACTTTATTTTCATTGAAGCTATTTGCTTTGGGAGCAAAACAACCAGCAATGGCTGAAAAAAAAGTCAGATGAAACCACTACCAATCCCACTGCCTGTCTGTAGAGAAAGGGAGAGAGAACACTAAAGTTAAAGTCAAGAGAAAGTTACTGTCAGGCAGAATTTTTTTTTTTAATCAAAAATCTAGGCCGGGAACGGTGGCTCACGCCTGTAATCCCAACACTTTGGGAGGCTGAAGCAGGCAGATCACAGGGTCAGGAGATTGAGACCATCCTGGCTAACATGGTGAAACCCCATCTCTACTAAACAAAATACAAAAAATTAGCCAGGCGTGGAGGCAAGCACCTGTAGTCCCAGCTACTCAGGAGACTGAGGCATGAGAGAGGCCTGAACCCGGGAGGCGGAGCTTGCCGTGAGCCTAGATCGTGCCACTGCACTCCAGTCTGGGCGGCAGAACCAGACTCTATCTCAAAAACAAAAAATCTAATTTAAAAAAATTGGCTAGGCATGCATGGTGGCACACATCTGTAGTCTCAGCTACCCAGGAGGCTGAGGCAGGAGGATTGCTTGAGCCCAGAAGGTTGAGGCAGCAGTGAGCTGTGATTACACCACTGCACTCCAGTGTGGGAGGTGAGAGGGGCAGGGAGTGAAACTGAAGGTGCAGTGTAGAGACGGAAAGCTAGCCCAGAAATCCACAGCTCAAGCTGCAGAAGACCCAGGTGCCAGTGGCTGGTGAAGAACACTAGGGGGTTGGTCTTAAGTATCCTGAGGTTTGGTTTCCAAAGTATGTCTCCTCAAAGAAATTCAAGGGCAAAGAAAAGGAACTTTAAAATGAGCTTTTAAATACAGTAATGAACAAGCTAATTAATGCATAAATTGAGATTAAGATAATAGAAAGGAATAAAAAAATAGAAATAGTTTGGCTTAACTGATTGGAACAGAGAGTTTATCTAAACAATTGTTCTCTTAAATGTTAAGTTGAAGTTGTTGCTAATCATCTTTTCTATTCTTACAATCTATCATTGAAAACATCCAGGCTGGGTGGTGGCTCACGCCCACAATCCTAGCACTTTGGGAGGCCGAGGATCACTCAATCTCAGGAATTCAAGACCAGCCTAGCCAACATGAGGAAACCCCATCTCTACTAAAAATACAAAAATTAGCAGGGTGTGATGGCAGGAGCCTGTAATCCCAGGCACTCGGGAGGCTGAGGCAGGAGAATCACTTGAACCCAGGAGGCGGAGGTTGCAGTGAGCCACGATTGTGCCACTGCACTCCAGCCTGGGAGACAGAGCGAGACTCCATCTCAAAAAAAAAAAAAGAAAAAGAAAAGAAAACATCAAAAAGGTATATTTTAATTATCACATTAAATTTGGAAGAAGCTCATAAGGAAAAATAACATCTTAGACTAGTGGCTTTCAACTTAGAACAACAAATTTTTTTTTTTCTTAGAAGAAAAAAATGATGCAAGAACCCCACTGTATAAAATAAACAAATGCAATTGTTCTGGTTTTGCCCAAGGATAAGCAACATAAGCTCTCATTCTTTCTCCTTCTTTTTTGACTTCCATAGCTGCCTCTAAGACATCACAGGGAACCCTAGGGCTCAAAAGAACTAGTCTGAAAACCACTGCCTTCCCTTAGACCTTGAATTTTGTTTCCTTTAAAAGTTAATTTAACACCTCATCTTTCAAAATAGGATTTGATTGATTGCAGCATAATATAGTACCCATCTAGGAAACAATTATCGCCCAGTAATCTTATTGCCCATTTCCTAGATGGTCAATATATTGATAAATCTATCAATGTTATCAAAGCAGTTTCCCATTTAAGCTCAGGCAAAACACATGCTTCTCAGAGGGTCCTTGCAGGGAGGTAGCCCCTGCACCTGGTAGCAGTGAGTACAAACCTCAGCTTTCATTTTCCCATTTCTAGAAATGAATACTCCTCACTAAATGTTGAACATATGACTCCAACATGATGAAGGGGATAACAAATATTAGGTGCTTTCTATGGGCAAAATCTCTGACCTGCCAGAAAGAGGCAGAAATTCTCCTGTGTCTCCCTGCACTCCTCTCTTGCTCACTGTGATAAGTTGAATGTGTATTTCCCCCTAAAATTCCTGTGTTGAAATCCTACACTGCAATGTGAGGGTATTAGGAAGTGGGGCCTTAGGAAAGCGATCAGGTCATGAGGGTGGAGCCCTCATAAATGGGATTAGTGCCCTTGTGAAGGAGGCTTTAGAGAGCTCTCTGGCTTCTCTTTCTGCCATGTTAGTATATAAGGAGAAGCTGGCAGTCTACAGTCTGGAAAAGGGTCTTCACCAGAGCCTAACCATGCTGACACCCTGATCCTGGACTTGTAGCCTCCAAAACTGTGAGAAATCAACGTGTTGTTTAAGCTACCCCATCTATGGTAATTTGTTATAGCAGCCCAAACTAAGAAACTCACCCAGAGGTAAAGGCTTTGCAGAACCAAAGATCAAAAGACCCATCTTCCCCAAGACCTCGGGTAGGGAGTCCCAACCAGGCCTTAGACATCTCCCCTCCTTCAGTGTGTCTCAGGGAGTCTCCTCCCAGCTACTGTCTCCCTGCAGCCTCCTAGAAGCCCTTATCTGTGCATGCAGCTCCATCAGCCACTCTATCAAAACTGCCCTGGCCCATGCACCGGGTCTAAGTATCTGGAATAATGGTATCCTAAGGAATTTTCTACAATGTATTAATGCAGGTGCTTATTGATACCTTTATGTGCTACCTGTTCAAGGGATGTTTTTATTATCACAAAGGTCTTTGGTGACATAGACTGTAATGGTGCAATTTCAGACACAATGGTAAGCCCCCTGGGAGGTATGTTGATGAATACTAGAAAGTACTGGCTTCCTCAATCTCATCAGAGAGGACCAGAGATGTTAAGTGACTTTGTTTAAGTCACACAGTTATTCTGTCTACCAAAGCCTATGGGCAGCTAAGGTTTGAGGAGGTCCATTGTAGAGGCAGAATCTAAAAAGGCAGATTTCAATTTATCTCACTGGCCTTCTCTAAACTCTTTCCCAGTGATGTGAGATCTCTTGGGCCAAGAACCAGAATCCTAGTGAGTAGCCCTTACTGCCCCCTCCATCCACTCTAAAGATGCCCCCATCTCCCTTTTGTTTTTATAGGACCAGGGTTGTATCTTAAGACACTCTCAACACTAGTTCCTGCAGGATCAGAAGCTTAGTTGGTTTTTAACAATGCAATAAGCACCTGCAGAGCCATCACCCCAAACAACAGCTAGAATCTTAACCATCACCTTCACCAAACCCACCATCATGCCATTTTGCTTCTCCCCCAACTTAATGAATGGTTACCCTGAATCCTGTATCTATCATTTTTTTCTTTCTATGTTACATTATCTTATTGTGTCTATGTGTATTCCTCAGAAGTATTCTTTTGGTTTTGATGTTTTTACCTTTGCAAAATGAGTATCAGGCTTTATGTAATTTTTTGAAAATGTTTCACTTAGTTTTAAACTACTAAGATTCATTTGCAATATGGTACACCTTTCTAGTTCATTTATTTAAATAGCTATGGAGCATTCTATATCTTCATGGCTATGTAATCTAACAGTTGCTATAGTGTGGTTTATTCGTGCATGCCCCTGTTCATGGACATGAGGGTTGTTTCCAGGTTTTTGCTCTTTCGAGCACTGCCGCACCCGTCTCTGTGGATGCGTGTCCAAGAGTTGTCTCTTGGGAGTTAGGGCCTCTCTGATCTACAAATCACCCATGAACTTACCCTATCTCCTCTCACCCCTGTTGAACCTACCAGCTGTCTCCAGCAACTCACCCAATCATCAGAAGTACAGAGTCAGTCTCCCGGGCCAGATAATTGCACAGGCCATGGTAACAATCTGCAAGACAAAAACAGTCAGAGCAGCAGCCCATGAGTAGGACCCAGACCATCTCATCACAGCCCCCAGGAAGAGCCAGCTGACAATCTTGGTGTAGGGTGTGGCATCCTCTCTGTTTCTGTCCTTGCCTCCTCTGCCTGGGCAGAGCCAACAAGCCAGGCCAAATCAGACATCTGTCCCCAGCTTCCTGAATTTTGGGGCTCAAATGCACCTTGGGGCTCACTTTCTGCAACATTTATTTTACAGTGGAGGAAACCAGGAACCTGGCAATCTTAGTGATCTGAAATGGACAAAACCAAGGGAAGTTAGGCATGCCTGCCCTAGGATATTAATAATAACTATATATTTATATTGATCAAGAAATAAACAAGGGTTGGACGAGATGTTTCTATTAGTAGAGTGGTGCATATGAAGTTCTCAGAGGCAGGTCCATTCATACGAGTACGTAGAACACACTAGCACAGTGGCAGACATAGAATCACTGCCAAATACACTTCTAATTCAGTCATTCTCAACTTCAGCCATACATAGAGTTACCAGGGAGTTTTTACAAGTCCTCAGGCCCAGGCTAAACCTCAAACCAATTAAATCAGAATCTCTAGGGTGGCAGCTCAGGCATCAGGATTTTCTAAATCATACCAGGTAATTCCAGGGTGTGGGGAAGGTTGCTGAAGTAGGTACATGCTTCATTAATGCTCTTTGACGGAGGTGACAATGGTTCTGAATGGAGCCAGAGGCACAGAGGGGTCTAAATTGAGTCGGAGCAGTCAGCCCCTAAGTTGAAGTTTCCATGCTAGTAGGTCTCAGTCCTGGGTGCACATTGCAGTCATCTGATGAGCTGTTTCAAAATACTGATGCCCTGGCTCACGCCTGTAATCCCAGCACTTTGGGAGGCCAAGGCAGGTGGATCATGAGGTCAGGAGTTTGAGATCAATCTGGCCAATATGGTGAAACCCCATCTCTACTAAAAATACAAAAATTAGCCAGGCATGGTGGCACATGCCTGTAGTCCCAGCTACTCAGGAGGCTGAGGCAGAAGAATTGCTTGAACTTGGGAGGCAGAGGTTGTGGTGAGCAGAGATCACACCAGTGCACTCCAGCCTGGGTGACAGAGCAAGACTCCATCTCAAAAAAAAAAAAAAAAAAAAAATGCTGATGTCTGGGTCCTGCCCATTTAGCCTGCGGTACGACCTGGGTGTGGATATGACTTTAAAATTCCCAGGTGATTTTAAGGCCCAGCCAAAGTGGAGACCTCTGCTAGCCATGATCGGGGCCAATCTGGGTGTCATCTTCCCAATGTAACCCAGACATTCCTTTCCCAAGCATGTCAGGTCATTCCCGTTTCAGAGATTTGCACTTACTGCCCCTTCCACTTAGACTCAATAGGGCTGGGACTAGGGTGAGGTAGGCAAGATATCCGCCTTAGATGCACAATCAAGGGGGCCCCACAACACTCAGCCATACAGAAAAAATAACATTTGGATGCAATTAAGAAATCACAATTAATGCCAAAAAATTTCATGATGACCAAAATATCAAAATTTTAAATAGGCTTGGCTGGGTGCAGTGGCTCACACCTGTAATCCCACACTTTGGGAGGCCAAGGCAAGAGGACCACTTGAGCCCGGGAGTTAGAGACCAGGCTGGGCAATACAGCAAGACCCTGTCTCTGTGAAAATAATTAGGCCAGGCACAGTGGCTCACTCCTGTAATCTCAACACTTTGGAAGGCCAAGGGTGGGGCATCACTTGAGCCCAGTAGTTCAAGACCAGCCTGGCAACACAGGGAGACCCCGTCTCTACATATAATTTAAAACTTAGCCAGGCATGGTGGTACATGCCTGTGGTCCCAGCTACTAAGGAGGCTGAGGCAGGAGGATCACCTGAGCCCAGGAAGTTGAGGCTGCAGTGAGCCATAATTGTATCACTGCACTCCAGCCTGGACAACAGAGTGAGACCTTGTCTCAAAATAAATAAACAAACAAACAAATACATAATTACCTGGGGGTGGTGGTGCCTGCCTATGGTCCCGCTACTTGGGAGGCTGAAGCAGAAGGATTGCTTGAGCCCAAGAGTTGGACGCTGCAGTGAGCTGTGATCACGCCACTGCACTCCAGCCTGGGTGACAGTGCAAGACCCTGTCCTTAAAAAGTATATGTGTACGGGGCCGGGCGCGGTGGCTCAAGCCTGTAATCCCAGCACTTTGGGAGGCCGAGGCGGGTGGATCACAAGGTCAGGAGATCGAGACCTTCCTGGCTAACACGGTGAAACCCCGTCTCTACTAAAAAATACAAAAAACTAGCTGGGCGAGGTGGCGGGCGCCTGTAGTCCTTGCTACTTGGGAGGCTGAGGCAGGAGAATGGCGTAAACCCGGGAGGCAGAGCTTGCAGTGAGCTGAGATCCGGCCACTGCACTCCAGCCTGGGCGACAGAGCGAGACTCCGTCTCAAAAAATATATATATATATATATGTGTGTGTGTGTGTGTGTGTGTGTGTGTGTGTGTGTGTGTATAAACAGGCTTCTACTTTTCTTTTCTTTCTTTTTTTTTTTTTTTTTTAGATGGAGTCTCCCCCTTTCCCCCGCCCGGGGGGGGTACGGTGGTGCAATCTCGGCTCACTGCAAGCTCCGCCTCCCGAGTTCATGCCATTCTCCTGCCTCAGCCTCCTGAGCAGCTGGGACTGTAGGCACCCGCTACCACGCCTGGCTAATTTTTTTGTATTTTTAGTACAGACGGGGTTTCACCGTGTTGGCCAGGATGGTCTTGATCTCCTGACCTCGTGATCCGCCAGCCTTGGCCTCCCAAAGTGCTGGGACTACAGGCATGAGCCACCGTGCCCGGCCACAGGCTTCTACTTTTCACTTGCACACTTGCTCTGCCCTGTTGGGTCCTGCCTGTGTATACATTTTGACATTTTGTTCATCATAATTGTTTTGCATTAATATTTGGTTTTTTAAACATTGCCTTAAAATATTACTTATCTTGATGAATGAATGTTTTGGCATCCACTGAATCTGAAGCCTGAAGCAAGTGTCTCCCTCTAGCCCCGACCCTCTCTTAGAAGGCTCTTCTCCAGCTTCCAAAGGGCCAGATCCTCCTCATCCATTGAGCCTGAGCTCAAATCTGACTTCTCTGATGAGAAGAGCTAAATTGGAATGATGCTGTGAGTCATTCTCCATGCCACCTGTATTGTCATGATCTGCAGTAACTTCAGTGTCCAGCTCCCTCAGGTGACTGTCAGGTCCATGAGGCCAGGAACTGGGTTCTGTTCCCATGACAACAGATCCCGCAAGAGAATGTCCATCGTCACTTCCACCACTAAGTGTCAGTACATCCTAATCTCGGGGAAGTTATGTACCGGGAGAAGCCCACCTTTTCCTATGGGCAAATTTTTCTCGCGTGTGTCCATGCATCCATCCATACATCCATATCCATTTGTTCATTCGCAAGCTCATCCTTTCATCCACTTATTCCCCCATCCATCTATTTATTCGTGCATTCATTCATTCAATTCAAAAAATGAAAACAACAGGCACTGGTGATCCAGCAACAAACAAAACTTCCTGCACTCTTCATTTTTAATGGGGGGAATCAAGTACTAAATAAGGAAACCCATGAAAGAACAAAATGAGCTCCGACTGTGTCAAGCACCTGAAGAAAATTAACGAAGATGAAGCCAGGGGTGGAGACAGGGGTGCAGGGCAGGGCAGCGTCAGCGCCAAGAGTGGAGACAGGGGTGCAGGGCAGGGCAGCAGTCAGCAGGGAGAGTTCTTAGATAAGATGTCCCGGGAGGGTAAGACAGGAATAACACAGGGTGGTTACAGGAGAATAGAAAATTCCAGGCCGGGTGTGGTGGCTCACACGTGTAATCCCAGTACTTTGGGAGGCCAAGGCGGGCAGATCACCTGATGTCAGGAGTTCGATACCAGCTTGGCCAACACGGCGAAACCCCGCCTCTACTAAAAATACAAAAATTATCCAGGTGTGGTGGCACGCGCCTGTAATCCCAGTTACTTGGGAGGCTGAGGCACGAGACTCGCTTGAATCCGGGAGGTGGAGGTTGCAGTGAGCTGAGATCGTGCCACTGCACTCCAGCCTGGGAGACAGAGTAAGACTCTGTTGAAAGAGAAAAGAAAGGAAAGGAAAGGAAAGGGAAGGAAAAGAAAGAAAAGAAGGTTGGGAAAGAAAGAAAGAAGGAAGGAAGGAAGGAAGGAAGGAAGGAAGGAAGGAAGGAAGAAAGGAAAGGAAGGAAGGAAGGAAGGAAGGAAGGAAGGAAGGAAGGAAGGAAGGAAGGAAAGAGAGAGAGAGAGAGAAGGGGAGAAGAGAAGAGAAGACAAGACAAGACAATTCCAGGTAGCAGTTTTACACAATGAGCAAAAGGAAACTTGAAATGACTGCAGAAGCTAGAGACTGATAAAACCCTGAAAAGCCAGGGTGTGAACCAAGCTGGCTAAGACCGACTAGACCCAACATGGCACTGGATTTGACCTGAGTCTCTCCTAGGACCTCCTTCTATGCTCATCAGCATACTAAGCACACACCCACTAGTACCATGGCAGTTCTGGGACACCCATATTTGGTGTACAAATGGGTGCCACCACAGTTCCGAGAAAACTCCACCGTTTTCCAGGAATTTTCATGAATATTCCAACCCTTGGTTAAAGAAACCTATAAAGGTAGCCGCCCCAATCCTTGCGCGTGTCTCTCTTGAGTCTGCCTGCACTCTTTTCTTGACTATCTGCTTTTCCCTTTGCAATAAATCTCTGTATTTTCACCATTTTCTGACTCGTTCTTGAATTCATTCTCATGATAGTGTCAAGAGCCTGAACACTGGGGAGGGTCAATGTCCCACCGGCGTTTGGGAACCTTCCCCAGCCCAGCAGTGTCATCTTTGTGGCAAGCCAGCCAGGGACATCATCACTCCCATTTTAGAACCACTGGCAATTGGTAAGCCCCGCTCCAACCTTAGTTGGAGTCCTCTTGTTCTCTGGAATTACTACTTTCTTCGTTGTTTCTTGGAGCTAACTACAGCCTGCCTCCCCACTGCTCCCTCAGGCTGGAAAACCCAATTCACCCTGATGAGCGACAAGCAGAGATGAGAAATTTTCAACCTACACAGAGTAGTTTTGGTTTTTGAACCTCTGCCTCCCGGGCTCAAACAGTCCTCTAGCTTCAGCCTCCTGAGTAGCTGGGACTACAGGCATGCCCCACCAGCCCAGCTAACTTTTGTATTTTCTGTAGAGAAGGGATGTTTCACCATGTTGCCAGGGCCGGTCTTGAACTCCTGAGCTCAAGCAGTCCACCTGTCTCAACCTTCCAAAGTGCTGGGATTCCAGGCATAAGCTACCATGCCGTGCCTTACACTGAGTAGCTTTGAGGCACCATGGACCTCCCTGACATGAGGCTAATGAGGGTGGTAGGGTAAAAACCCATACCAGGCAGTGGATGGATGGCTTTCAAGGAACATTATGGCTTTTTCTTGGGAAGGGTCTCCTGTTTTCTCAAGGGACCAGCTGTGCCAAGACACTGATGCTAGTTGGGAAATGTTTTCTCCTTCTTGTCTTTCTTTAAACCCTACTGTTGTGATTTTCTCTTCTCATGCTTCTTCCTCACACTTCACCCAACAGCTTAGTGAACTCTTCAGACACAGCAGGATAGGCCCCTTAGATACTGTTCTCTGGAATGCCAAGGGGGGGTCCCTTCAAGGTCCCTATTTTTTGGCCTTACTGAATCATCTCTACTCCCAAGCTTTACCTGATGGTAAATGTTCAGATGGATATCGGCAAGCTTGCAGGCCCACAGCTTGCCCTTCTCGACCTTCCCATTTCCAAAGCCCCAGGGGCCATGGATGCCTGGGCAACACTGAGACTCCAGGGATGCCTGGATGCCAAGGACAGTAGGGCTCCAGGGATGCCTGGACACTGAGGCAGCCAGCCAAGAGAACTGGGATACCTCTGGGATGCCTGTCTCCCTGGCATGGCCATGGAGCTGGCCAATCACAAGGGAACTTCATAAAATGCCAGGACCAGTCCATCCATGAGGGAACCATACTGTTATTTTCCCCTTCTCTCTCAAGTCACGCCAAGGACAAGCCAAGGCCATTTGAGACGCATTCTTAAAAACTGGAATAATTTTAAACTTGATGGGCTTAGAAGAAACTCATTTCTTTCTATAACACCATTTGGCCCCAATATAAGTTGGAAAATAGGGTGCAATGGCCAGAATGAATGAAACCCTAAATTTTAATACCATCTTGCGATTAGGTTTTTTTTGTAAATGTCAGGAGAAACTGACTGAAATACCATATATATAGGCCTTCATGGCTCTTTGTCAGAACCCTTTATTAGCCAGTCAGTGCCCAACATCAGGATAAAATTACAGAAATTGTCTTTGGAACTCCAAATGCCTGTTAATCAAATGCTTGATGTGGCTTTTGGGATATTCAATCATAGGGAAAGGGCTGAAAAGGCTGAAAAGACCCGGCATTGCAAACAATGGGATGAAGAGCAGGCCCAAATGATAGCCGTCATTGTAACATTGCAACCAGTGCCCCACACACCGAGGGTCACCCAGACAGAGGCATCACCGATGGGTCAAACAGGCCTAACAGCAAACCTGCAGGCAATGGCTACTGCTTCATGTATGAAAAGCCGGGACACTGAAGCAATGACTGTCCCAGCCAGGGAGCCCACCTAGACCCTACCCTCACTGCAAGCGGAAGGGCCATTGAAAAAGGGACTGCCCTGAGTTCTGAAGGAAGACAAGGACACCCAATGCCATAATGGCTGTAACTGAGAACTGAAGAGGCCTGAGGTTCCTGGCAGCCCCCACAAAAGTCATGGTCACCACAACTGAGGAGCCTCAGTGACTCTTGACATGGCTGGTAAAAATATTAATTTCGTAATTGACTCAGGGGCCAGTTACTCTCTCCTAAACAGCCATACTGGGCCCTTAGCCTCCAAAAGCTACAGTGTCACAGGTGTTGATGGCACCCCAAAATCAAAGTGCTTTACTTTACCCCTGAGCTGCAGGCTGGGACACTATATAGTAACTCATGAGTTTCTAGTTATGCCAGAATGTCCCATTCGTTTATTGGGATGTGCGAGACCTTGACTCAACAACGGATGAATAACATGCACTGACACAGATATTCTGCTTTGCCAGTCCGGCTGAGTGTCTGAGTCACTTACAGACACCAAGCAAGGTGCTGTAAAGAGTCAGCGGCCACAGCCCTGACCAGCCAGCGAGACTCGTATTTATTCAGTAAAGATTAATTGACAAATGCTTGAGTCAACACACCTGTGGGTAATTAACCTGGTCGCCCCTACCCCAGAGAGGGCCGTCTTGCCCACGAATGATCAAAGGTTAGTCTTAGGACCACATGAGGAAACAAGCTATTTAGATAAACTATTCTATCTTCGTTTGTACCTACTTTAAGCTCTTTACTCAAGGTAAGGATTAGGTTGCCTTCAGCCATAACCTTATCCTGAGATTTTTGCAAAAACCTTCAGGCCTTCCAAGGAGGTTTGTGACTATTATAACTAAAATTTTTCCCACCAGTCCCCTACAGGGATGGGACTTCCTAGCCATCCCAATAAATCAAGGCACTTTATCAAGCCCTATAAAGCTCTCCTTATTGGCAATGTTTGTTGTTCTGCCAGCCTCAGAAAAACAGGAGACACACACACACACCGAAATAAGGTCTCAAGTAGACCCACAAGTATGGAACCAAGAAACTCCTGGCAAAGCAATACATGCTCAGTCAGTGATCATCTCTTTAAAAGACAAAAATAATTCCCCATACAAGGATCAATATCCTCTCAAATCAGAAGGCAGGCAAGGACTGCAACCTCTAATTGAGAAGTTGTTAAAACATGGCCTCCTGATTCCAGGTCAATCTCCTTGTAATACTCCTGTCCTCCCTGTCCAAAAACCAAACAGTAGTTCAAGACTTACAAGCCATTAATGAGACCGTAATTCCCTTACATCCTATAGTGCCAAATCTTTATATCATATTTACCCAAATACTGGGAAACACCAATTGGTTCATGGCATTAGATCTTATGGATGGTTTCTTTTGCTTCTCTTTGCACCCTGAATCTCAGTATTTGTTTGCTTTTGAGTGGACTAATCCTGGAACTACTATTTCCCAGCAGCACACCTGGATGGTCCTGCCTCTGGGCTTTGGGGATAGGACTCACGTGTTTGGAAATCCCTTGGCATGAGAATTAAGGGAACTAGAGCTAGAAAGGGAGGGATACTCTAATATGTGGATGTTATCCTTGTATGCAGTCCCACTAAAGAGGACTCAGAGAAGAATGGCATTCAGGTCCTAAACTTCATGGGAAAAAGAGGGTGTAGGTTCTCTTCATCCAAGGCCCAGATTTCTAAACCTAAAGTAAAGTAAAATATCCAGGGCACATTCTAAGCCCAGGGAACCAGACCTTGTCCATCAAATGAAAGGAGACAATCTTGAAGGCAGGACCTCCGCAAACAAAGAAGCAACTTAGAACTTTCATGGGTATGCCAAGATTTTACAGGATTTGGATCCCAGGATTTGAGCTCATTACTAAGCCATCGTACGAGGCCCTAACAGGACCAGAGCATAAACCACTCGGAAGGGTTTGTGCGGTAATAAACCATACCTATTGTTCATACCTGTTGCTCTTACATCAACAATTCAGGATTAGCTAAACTACAAGTTCCAAGTTTTACCAACAGGCTCTCCGGCTGTATAATTTCAATAACCTCACTGCTGAAACCACATGGGACTCCATCCAGGGGTACCTACCAAGTGTGACATGAGTCCTGCCTTTCCTGGGGCCTCTAATAGCTGTCTTATTACTTCTGATCTTGGGTCCTTGCTTGTTTAATCTCTTTGTAAAGTTTATGTCTTCCATTAGGTTGGCACAAATGGTTTGTGCCTTTTATGGCAAAAACGGCAATTACTTTCGCACCAGCCTAATAGATTGCAACAGTTCCATGTCAAAAGGATGGCCCAGCAGGATTCCGATCAATCCCTGCCTGAGATTCAGATCCTCCTGATGACCCAACCTTGGGACCCACAGGCTAGGCATCCAGAGATTTCCAAGCCCACACTAGGCGGCGCCAACACCCCTAACCAGCAGGAAGTAGATACTGAAGACTGGAGACCTTCCTCCCTCATCGACCCCTAATTATAAGAGATGGAAATCTCTGGGGGAAAAAAAGAATGAGATAGAAATTATACAGGGTGGTCGCAGAAGAATAGAAAATTCCAGGCAGCAGTTTCACACGACTAGCAAAAGGAAACTGTTGAAATAGCTGCAGAAGCTGATAAAACCCTGAAAAGCCAGGGTGTGGACCAAGCTAGCGAAGACCCACTGGACCCAACATGGCACTGGATTGGACCTGGGTTTCTCCTAGGACCTCCTTATGTGTTCATTAACATATTAAACACACACCCACCAGCACCAGGACAGTTATGGGGACACTGTATTTGGTGTACAAATGGGTGCACCACAGTTCTGAGAAAACTTCATCTTTTTCCAAGAATGTTCATGAAGAGCCCACCCCTTGGTTAAAGAAATGCATAAAGGTAGCGTTTCTTCGCGCCTGTCCTTCTTGAGTCCACCCCACTCCCTTTTCTTGAGTGTGTGCTTTTCCCTTTGCAACAAATCTCTGTATTTTCATTATTTTCTGACTCGTCCTTGAATTCATTCTCACAACAGTTTCAAGAGCAGGGACACCAGCTGGAGGTCCCACTGGCCTTTGGGGACATCCCCCAGCCCACTGGTAGCAAGACCACTCTCGGGAGGGACAGTTGAGATGCAACTGAAAGAAGCAGGGGTAGTCAGCCATGCAATGTCAGGGGCGGGAAGGGTATCTTTTGAGGCTGAGGAAACAGCAGGTCGAGAATGGTGATGAGAAGGAGCTGAAGTGTCTGCAGCAGACAGACGCGTATCGGGACTGCAGCTGAGTGAACGGGTAAGGGCCACCACAGGTGACCCGGGCGAGGCTGTGGGAGGAGTTTGGGTTTCATGGAAGGGCACAGGAGAGATTTAAGTGCAGGACTGACAAGCTCTGACTTGTATTTTTAAAAGATCCCTCTGGCTGCTAGGTGGGGACCAGATGTGAGGGGCGAGAGGTGAACCAGGGAGACCTATGGCTGGGAGGCTGGGGTGCAAGGGGGCAGGCAAGCAAGGATGGGGTCTTGGGCCATGGCGATACTGCAGAGCTAGAGGGAAATACGTGGGTTTGGGAATCATTGTAAATGAGACAGGGCAGGCCAATGACTGTGAGTAGAAAGGGGAGAGAGGAGTCCACAGCCTCTGTGACAGCCCCGCCATGACACTGCTGTCCCCATCTTGACTGAGACTATCATATTATAGAAAAGAAAAGGTTTCCCATGTAGGCTGCCACACCATCTACTGGCTGAGCCCAAAGCCCTTAGTCTGGGCTGTTAACGCTATAAAAATCTCCAACAACTGATTCCTTTAAGCTACTGCAGAAGGGTTCTTGTGGGAGGCATGAGAAGGCTATGCATGTAGATGAGGCCCTTCCTCTGCAAAGCCACAGGGAAGCCCCTTACCCAGGCTCCCAAATACTGTGCCCCCTCCATGGTAGAAGATGATGCCTCGCCGGGGTCTGGAGGATGCTGCCTTGGGCTGGAACAGCCTCACGGGTATCGTCCCAAAACGCAGGTCGGTCACCACAAGTTCAGGGTCCTTCTTAATTCTCACGCTATCATGTAAAAAACGGATAAATTTGGGCATGGAGCAAATTCCCAGCTTCTCAAATATATTCCCCTGTTGGAGGTAATCAAAGAAAGCCAGACGTTAGGAGAGGTTAGAATCCGGATGGTGGATCCCTGACACTTAGAATTGTTAGGATGTTTTCATAGTTTCTCACCTGCCTCCTGTAGGTACAGGGGGCTCTTCAGGAATCCATGGGCTCTGGATTGTGTCCAGGTAGGGGGCTGGGTTTTCCAACTTTTCTTCCCAAGGGCTCTTGATGAAATAATGATGTGAATTTGCCAAAGGGTAGCCTAGCTTGGGGCTGACTGGAAAGAAGCCACTGACTTAGAAAAGTCAATTGTTGGCTGGGCGCGGTGGTTGACGCCTGATATCCCAGCACTCTGGGAGGCCGAGGTGGGCAGATCACGAGGTCAGGAGATCAAGACCATCCTGGCTGACATGGTGAAACCCCCTCTCTACTAAAATTACAAAAATTAGCTGGGTGTGGTGGCAAGTACCTGTAGTCCCAGCTACTCGGGAGGCTGAGGCAGGAGAATCGCTTGAATCTGGGAGTCAGAGGTTGCAGTGAGCCGAGATCATGCCACTGCACTCCAGGCTGGCAACAGAGAGAGATTCCGTCTCGGGGAAAAAAAAAAAAAGAAAAGCCAATTGGCCAAGGCAACTGGTCGGCAACTTCCCTCTCTATAGCTCTGTGCTGGACTCTCCCCAGCCTGGGATGCAAAGATAGTTCCTCACCTGTGTCAACGCATCATTCTTCTGGGTTAGGAAGGATTCCTGACTGTGTCCATGTTCAACGAAAAAGAGCAACGTGAGCAATTAGGGATGTCTGTTGTGGGCTCAGGTCAAGGGAGTAATGTGTTTTTAAACTAATATGGTCACTCTACTTATAAACAATTCAGCATCTGAATATTTCAAAATATAGTTACAAGGTGTTATATTTCATGTACTAAGTACATTTCAGCGATTCTGGATAATCTCTCCCACAGACCTCACATTTGGAGTGTGTCTTTGTCATAAGGAAAACAGCAAAGGATGATACGAATGACAAGAACAAGAACAGCTGATACTTATTAGACACTTACAATGTGCCAGTACTGGCCCAAGTGGCTTGGATCATTAACTTGATTAAACTTCTTAGCAACCTTTCTAAGTCAGGCACAATTATCAGTTCCATTTTACAAATCAGGAAATTAAGACATGCCAAGGTCAAGTTCCTTGCCCAAGTCCCTTGCCCAGGGTTCAACAAGTAAGATGCAAAATTTGTGTTCTCAACTGCTAAACAAGAAAGAGCTTGGGTTTCGGAGCCAAGCCTATCCAAGCTCAAGTCTGAACCCAAAGTCCAATGAACTGAAAAGCCTTGGGCGTCACTGTCTGTGAGCTTCAATTTCCCTTGTTTACAAAATGAGAGGCATGGTGTGTATGATCCAGGGATGAGGTGTGAGGATGGGATGTGACCACCTACACAGAGTGTCTCCCCAGTGGGTCCTGGCCAGTGCGAGCCCCACTCTTTCTCTTGCTTGCAGCCACTGGGTCTTGTCCAAGGTCCCACGGACTACCCCAGTGGGTTCCCTCCATGAAGAGGTCCTCCTAAAGGAACTCCAAACAAAATAATGATTTCACTGCTTTAGTTGGAGAAGAATGAGTTGATCCGCAAGGTGCAGGTCACCTGCTTTTCCCATCAACTGACCCACATCTGAAAACCCCAGGCCTCTATGTTGCGCCAGCATGGATCTTCACCTACTCAGCTGTGAGCTCCCTAAGTCGTGGTGCCTGTTGTCGGGGTAGGCTGGCCCCAGCCCTAATCTCCCCAGCTATCTGCCCCGTTTGCCCACACACTGTGGGCTTCTCCATGGCTCCCTTTGTTTCCTGGGAGCCTTTCTTACCTATTCAGCAGGTGGTTAGACACCAAACTGACTTTCGTATCCAGGCTCAAGGGTTATGTTCACGTGGGGCCATCCTCCTCCCTCTCATAGTAATGGCCACTGCCTTCTTGGAGGCCCTCAGTACCCTGTCGCCCAGGTTGGAGTGCAGTGGCGCATTCTCAGCTCACTGCAACCTCTGTCTCTAAAGATTTCTTTAGAACTCCTCTAGGGCGTTACTGTGTGGATATGATCACCCATGTTTATTCCTACCACCAAATCAAATGCTTCTCATGATCTAAGGTCTCAGCACCTTCCCCTCTGTCTCCAGCATCTAGAACAAGAAATGTTTGTTTAGGGGATTTGGAACAATGCAGTGTGATGTTAAACCTCCATAGGCATCCACTACCTTGGGAGGTGTAACATCACACTGCACTGTGTGATGGCCACTAGCTACGCCACAAAGTTACATTGTTTCGGTTTTGGTTTGGTTTTCCAATTCTGAGCCCACATTTTCTTTTTTTTTTTTTTTTTTTTGAGACGGAGTCTGGCTGTGTCACCCAGGCTGGAGTGCAGTGGCCGGATCTCAGCTCACTGCAAGCTCCGCCTCCCAGGTTTACGCCATTCTCCTGCCTCAGCCTCCCGAGTAGCTGGGACTGCAGGCGCCCGCCACCTCGCCCAGCTAGTTTTTTGTATTTTTTAGTAGAGACGGGGTTTCACGGGGTTAGCCAGGATGGTCTCGATCTCCTGACCTTGTGATCCGCCCGTCTCGGCCTCCCAAAGTGCTGGGATTACAGGCTTGAGCCACCGCGCCCGGCCAGAGCCCACATTTTCTATAGCTGGTAACAGGACAGAGGCAGAGAGGAAAACTGATTATTAAGATTATACATGGGAGTATCGAGATTTTAAAAATATCTGAGGTCCAGTGGCCGGGCACGGTGGCTCACACCTGTAATCCCAGTACTTTGGGAGGCCAAAGTAGGCAGATTGCTTGAGCCCAGGAGTTCAAGACCAGCCTGGACAACATGGAGAAACCCCATCTCTACAAAAAATTAAAAAAAAAAAAAAAAAAAGAAAAGCCAGGAGTGGTGGTGCATGCCTGTGGTCCCAGCAATTCGAGAGGCTAAGGTGGGAAAATTACTTGAACCTGGAAGGTGACAGTTGCAGTGAGTTAAGATCATGCCACTGCACTTCAGCCTGGGTGACAGAGTGAGACTCCATCTCAAAAAAAAAGAAAAGAAAAGAAAAGAAATATCTGAGGTCCAGAATTTTAGATAGCTGGTGAAACTCCTTGACAAATATTGCATCGTTTGCCCTTTAAAAGAAAACCAGGCCGGGTGCAGTGGCTCACATCTGTAATCCCAGCACTTTGGGAGGCTGAGGTGGGCGGATCACAAGGTCAGGAGATTGAGACCATCCTGGCTAACATGGTGAAACCCCATCGCTACTAAAAATACAAAAAATTAGCCAGGCATGGTGGCACGCACCTGTAGTCCCAGCTACTGGGTAGGCTGAGGCGGAAGAATCGCTTGAATATGGGAGGCAGAGGTTGCAGTGAGCTGAAAATTCACCATTGCACTCCAACCTGGGTGACAGAGCGAGACTCCGTCTCAAAAAAAAACAAAAGAAAAGCAATAGTGGCTGGGTGCAGTGGCTCATGTCTGTAATCCTAACAGTTTGGGAGGCCGAGGCAGGCAGATCTCTTGGGCCCAGCAGTTCAAGACCAGCCTGGGCAACATGACAAAACCCCATCTCTACAAAAAATGCAAACAATTATCTGGGCATGGTGGCAGGCGCCTATAGTCTTAGCTACTCAGGACACTGAAGTGGGAGGATTACCTGAGCCCAGGAGGTCGAAGCTTCAGTAAGCCATGATTGTGCCACTGCACTTCAGCCTAGGTGGTGAGAGACTGAGACTGTCTCAAAAAAAAAAAAAAAAGAAGAAGAAGAAAAAGAATAGCAATAGTGTCTGTTATATTACCTTCGTATTTTTTAGTGAGGCTGAAATCGTCTGTAGCAACTTTTAAATCTATAATAATTTCAAGAAATGCTACATCTTTGCCTTCAGGGATTTGATAAGCATACTATGAATAACCGACTTTTACTGAGCCTTTCTAAGCACCTAGCACCGTGCTGTGCATTTTCAATGCTTTTCTCATTTAATCCCCACGTCCCCCTATAAAAAGCCTCCCCGGGGCCGCACACAGTGGTTCACGCCTGTAATCCTAGCACTTTGGGAGGCCAAGGCAGGCGGACGGCTTGAATCCAGGAGTTTAAGATCAGCCGTGGCAACACAGCAAGACCCCATCTGTACAAAATATCAAAAAATTAGCCAGCCGTGATGTGATGGTGCATGCCTGTGGTCCCAGCTACGTGGGAGGCTGAGGTGGGAGGATCACTTGAGCCCAGGAGGTGGAGGCTGCAGTGAGCCATGTTCACGCCACTGTACTCCAGCCTGGGTGACAGAGTGAGACCCTGTCTCAGGGAAAAAAAAAAAGAAAAGAAAAGAAAAGGAAAAAACCTTCACTTTTCAGAGAGGAACATAAAGGCTTAAAAACATGAGTCCACAAAGCAAGTAAGTGAGGGCTTCAGGGCTCAGAGGGCGGTCTGATACCAAAACAAAGCTCTTGATTTCCTGGCCATAGACTCTTTTTAGCTTTTTCCTTGTCCTCCCTAAACTTCTTGCTCCTGTGTTGTCTATCTGTCCTCTGGAACCCAATGAACATTCACTACTGCATGTCTTCATCCTCATCATCATCACCCCACCATGGGCAGTGTGCCCCGGGAGGCCCCAGTGCTGGGGCGATCGAGAGAGGACGCCACAAGCTGAATCCACCCTTTCAGTGGCTGCAGACCCATCTCAGAGTCTCCCGTGAGCAGCCCGTAGCAGCTGTCATCAGTAGATGCTTAGCTTCTGGACTACTTTTGAGGAGAAACACGGCAGGTTAAAAAAATCACCATTTCTCTGGGCCATCTGAACATCTTAGGCCCCCGTTTTAAGTCCTGGGCTTCAATTTCCCTTGTTTCAGAGTCCCTTGTCCTGGGGCTCTAACCCAACCAGTAACTCCATGTGGATTGCAGCCACTGGCTTGAGACCACCTAATTCCAGGCTGGTTGCATTCTCCAAATGAGAGAGACAAGAGTACTTCCTACGTCCTTGCCCTGTCTCCTTGAGTCGGTAGCATCGATGCCATTGCACACTGAACTTGTTCATTTCTCTAAAAGCGATCTTTTAGAGAATGTTTTTGTTACCCACGGGGAACACTTCCAGTCGCACAGAAATGTATTTTATGAATTGACGAAACATCTCTAAACATATTAACCCTCCCGGATGAGGAAACTGAGACACAGAGAGGTTAAGTAAACGGTGCAGGACCGCACAGTGAGTGAGTGGCAGAGCTGGGACACGCTCAGGCAGTCCGGCTGCTGTCTGTGTTCCTTATTCCTAAGCCCTGCTGTCAGTTAAGCGTGGTCCCCTCATCCTCCTCCACAGCTGCCCTGCGATCAGCAGGAGCTGTTTGGCTTCTATGAGGTCTCCACCCAGGGTTGGGACACTGGGGTTAACTTAGGTTGCCTGCCACAAACAAGATGTCAAACCATTGTTTCCAAATCCACTGCAGCTCTGGGTGTGTGCTGGTCCCCCCCAAACCCCCAACCCCTAAGCCCTGCTCAGAGCCTGGCTGGCAGGGCCACTCAGAAAAGCTGGGTGAATTCATGTATGATTGTATCAACGAAGGTAAGCACCTACCAGATATCAAGCTCTGTGAGTGGAACTGGGCTTACAGAGAGGACTAAGGAAAAAAAACACCTGTGAGGCCAGGGGTGGTGGCTCACACCTGCAATCCGTACACTTTGGGAGGTCAAGGCGGGCAGATTGCTTGAGCCCAGGAGTTCTAGACCAGCCTGGGCAACATAGCGAAACCCTGTCTCTACCAAAAGTACAAAAATTAGCCAGGCATGGTGGTGCACACCTGTAGTCCCAGCTACTTGGGAGGCTGAGATGGGAGGATCGCTTGAGCCCAGGAGGTTGAGGCTGCCTTGAGCCATGATTGCACCACTGCACTCCAGCCTGGGCAACAGAGCAAGACCCTGTCTCTAAAAAGTAAAATAAAATAGAAACAACCTGTAGGCAACTCAGTGCACCAAGGGTGAAAGATGGTGCGGCTGAAGGAGGTGCAGGGGCTGTCAGGCCACAAGTCTGTGGAAGGCAGGAAATGGGTCTGAAATTGTTTTTGAATTCTCAGAATAAAGCCCAGTGATTGGCACTTGGTAAATATTTGATGCTGAAGGAAGAAAGGAAGGGAGTTAGAGAGATCAGGAGAGAGGAAGGAAGAAAGAAACAAAAGGAGGAAGGGAGGGAGGGAAGGGAGGGAGGGAGGGAATGAACGAATGAGGGAGGGAGGGAGGCAAGGAAGTAGATAGGGAGGAAGAGAGAGAATGAAGGAAGGAGAAAGGGAAGGAGGAAGGAGGAAGGAGGGAGGGAGGGAAAGAAAGAAGGAAAAAGGAAGAAGGGAGGGAAGGAAGGAAGGAAAGAAGGAAGGAAGGAAGGAAGGAAGGAAGGAAGGAAGGCAGGCAGAGGGGGAGGGAGGGAAGGAGATATGGAGGAAGAGAGAGAATGAAGGAAGGAGAGAGGGAGGGAGAAAAGGAAAGAAGGGAGGGAGAGAAGGAGGGAGGGAAGGAAGGAAGGAAGGAAGGAAGGAAGGGAGGGAGGGAGGGAGGGAGGGAGGGAGGAAGAAAGGCAGGCAGGCTATGGGAAGGGAGAAGGAATGAAGGGAGGAGAGGGAGAGGGAAACAGAATAGCAGATACAGAAGAGACACGTCTATCTTGAGGGAGTCTGAAGAGAGAGAGACAGAAGGGAAGTGAAAGAGGGAAAAGAGGGTAAGCTACCGAGAACAAGAGAAGGAGCCCCGAGGTTATGACGTAGCCTGAGAGTAAACTCACCAAAGTGATCAGGTAGAGGAATATGCAGTGCAGGAATCTCAACTTGGCAGGATGCTGCAAGGTAGCAGGGACATCCGTGGTGAGGAAGTGCTCAAAGACAGCCCAGACAAAGACTCCCAGGAAAAAAATGGGCAATGCCAAGAGTAGCACTAGCCATGGGAGAGCCATGCTCCTGGGGCCTCGAGGAGCTGCTGCCCTGAGGAGCTTGCCTGAGAGCTTCTATGAAGAGGACCTGGCTCGGTTACACCCTCCACCTCCTCCACCCCACTCTCTCTGGGCTAAGCCTGACACAGTGGCCTGACTTGGCTTCTCAGGAGAGGCACAAAAGGGCCAATGGGAGCTGGAGGAACTTGTTTCCCTAAGCAATGTGGAGACCCAGAAAAATCAATACTGCCCCTCATGGGGAGTCCTGGAAGGTGAGTTTCCCAAAGATCTTCAGGAAGATCAGGCTCAAATGGGCATCTCAGCTCCTGGGAACGCTAGAAAAAGATCTAGGGTTGTATAGGCCTCCAGGGCTTGATCCTTCAACTGTAAGATAGGAGACTTGGCCAGCTTTCCTCGTCAGGGTGTGGTTAGGGTGAGCACAGCACATCTCAGCCCAGCTCACTCGCTAACCGCCCGAACCTCAGCTTCGTTTTGCTTTTTGAAACAAGGTCTCACTAGGTCACCGCCTATGCACGCTCTGGGCCTCTGGCCAGAGCAGGGCAAAGACTGGCTTGTTTTCTGGTAGTAATAATCTTCTGGGGTCCTGGGACGGGAGAGAGGAATGCCATTGCAGGCAACACTGAGCTTTATCCAGCCTCATATTCCGCCTCTAAAAATGATGCCAAGGGCTGGTTTGGGGACAATTTTTATCCACGTTACTTTCTTTTAAGAGAGAAAGAAATGATTGGAACCATTTTGGGAAATAGGCCTTGAGCCTGAAAATTTTAGAAATTTTAATTTGGGCTGAGCATGGTGGTAATCCCACCTGTAATCTCAGCACTTTGGGAGGCCAAGGCGGGTGGACCACTTGAGGCCAGGAGTTCGAGACCAGCCTGGCCAACATGGTGAAACCCCGTCTCTACCCAAAATACAAAAATTAGCCTGGAGTGGTGGCGTACGCCTGTAATCCCAGCTACTCGGGAGGCTGAGGCTGGAGAATCACTTGAACTGGAGAGGCAGAGATCATGCCACTGCACTCCAGCCTTGGCAACACAGCCAGACTCTGTCTCAAAAAAAAAAAAAAAAAGGAAAAAAGAAATTTTAATATGACAAACACTTGTGTTCTGCTTACCATATGACAGGTCCCCTTCTGAGTTCTTTATAAGTACTTACTCCTCAGGCACTATGATGACCTCCGCCTTACCAGTGAGGAAACCGAGATGCTGTGAGTAGATAACTCAACTAGGGCCATGGAGCTAATAAGTGGGAAGGACAGGATTTAAATCCAGCAGACTAAGGTCTGAGATGAGCCTCTTAACCACTTGGCTACTCTATGCATCCCCTGTGGCCTGGATTGGAGCCTTAAATTGGGGTTAGGGGCTGGGTGTGGTGGCTCACACCTATAATCCCAACACTTTGGGAGGCCAAGGTGGGCAGTTTGCTTGAGCTCAGGAGTTCAAGACGAGCCTGGACAACATGGTGAAACCCTGTCTCAACCAAAAAATACAAAAATTAGCTTGAGGTGGTGGTGCACACTTGTAGTTCCAGCTACTTAGAAGGCTGAGGTGGGAGGATCACTTGAGCCTTGGAGCGGGAGGCTGCAGTCAGCTGAGATTGCACCACTGCATTCCAGCCTGGGTGACAGAGTGAGACCTTGTTTCAAATGAAACAAAACAAAACAAAACTGGGGTTAGGGCAGCTAGCTAAGGAGCTGGGATAAGATGTGCTGTGCTCACCCTAACCACACTCTGATGAGGAAAGCTGGCCAAGTCTCCTATCTTACAGTTGAAGGATCAGGCCTGTTTATGTCCTGATATACAACCCAAATCAGGACATAAACACCTCTAAGAACCCAGACGTTCCCTTCTCCCCACTAGCACCCGTTCTCCAGTTACTGCACCCACCAAAGGTAGTCATTCTCCTTCCCCCATTAGCAGAGACTCATGAGACTGGCTTCTGAAATTAAATAAATGGAATCATGCAGAGAGCATTCTTGCTGTTTGTTTTGCAAAGACAAGGTCTCACTATATTGCCCAGGCTGGTCTCAAACTCTTGGATTCAAGAACTCTTCCCACATCGGCCCCCCAAAGTGCTAGGGTTACGGGCATGAGCCACCACACCCAGCCCAGATAGTATTTTTTTTTATGTCTGGCATCTCTCACTTGACATGCTTGTGAGATTCTTCCCTGTTGTCTATATCTGTTCATTCATTCTCATTCATATATATCATTCCGCTATATGAATATATCACAATTTTTTCCCCTTTCTGTTGTCGTCAGACATTTGAGTTTTTGCTGGTTCTTCAATGAGTGCCTCTCCATTCCAAATTCACAATTTGGGTCTGCTCTGTGGAAATGGAGCTGGAACCTCTAAATATTTTGCCTTTTCCGGTTGGTCCCTGTGCTTTGTCAGTAAAGAGTCCTGGAGAGACATCGTAGAAGAGAAGGATCCTGCTTCCGGGTTCCAGGAGCTCACACAGCGGCGTCCTGTGGCACCTGAAGCTTCACCAGTGCCCTGCGTCTGCAGTGTGGGAGAAAAAGTTTCACATCAGGAATCCTGAATGACAGCAGGCTATTGGAGTGACAAGGGCTTGGCTAGCAAGAAGTAAAGAGGGCTCAAAGGAATATAGAAATCAAAGCCGGGTGTGATGGCTCACATCTGTAATCCCAGCACTTTGGGAGGCCAAGGCAGGTGGATCACTTGAGGTCAGGAGTTCAAGACCAGCCTGACCAACATGGTGAAACTCTGTCTCTACTAAAAATACAAAAAGTAGCAGGACGTGGTGGCAGGCAATGTGATCCCAGCTACTCAGGAAGCTGAGGCAGGAGAATCGTTTGAACCTGGGAGGCCGAGGTTGCAGTGAACCGAGATCGCGCCAATGCACTCCAGCCTGGGCAACAGAAAGAGACTCTGTCTCAAAAAATGATGATAATAATAATATAGAAATTATACATATAAGGAAATATCACTACCCCTAGGGCTTAAACAAAGCACCCAAGAAAGACCCTGCTTCCCACCCAGCTCTTGTTGGAAACGGCATGGAGTGAGTTTGCCGAACTGGCTAAGAAGTTGCTCTACTGCTACACCAGAGGGACTCACTGGTGTCTTCCCCTCGACACACACACTCAACACATTTGCTGAAAATCTTCCCTCTTGGGTGCTAGGGAAAGCCATTCATTCACAGGGAGGTGTTTTACTGGAGGCACTCTGAAGTGAAACCACCCAAGGGGACTGGAAGGGAAAGTTATTGACCTCCAAGTGCTGCAGCAGCTTGGAACTAGAAGGCAGACCCCTTTTTTATTCCTATTGTTTACGTTTTTAGGTGTGGGTTTTTTTGGTTTTGTTTTGTTTTGCTTTGTTTTTCAGAAAATGAAAGTTATAGAAGAGGCTTTACCCCAGTGAGTATATGCATGGCAGATTTTTGTGTTTTTACGTCATTGTATCTTTGTAAGAGTTTACTTAGGTTTGTCTTAGAGGGTTATAAGATTCACTATTCTGGTTAGGTGTAATTATCTTTCTAAAACTCATGACAAAGAATGCAATTTTTGGCTTCGTAAGCATGTTGATGGATACCCCTGAGGATATCACACACTGGAGGAGCTGGGCCTGGAGAAGCAGATAGAGCAATTACTGCCCCCAGAGCATTTTTGAAAACAGTAAAACAATTAGCACGTAGTTAGTGGAGGCTAATAGTTGGGTGTGAGACCAACAGAGGCACAGAGCTTAACAGAGAGATCAGAGAAGGATAAAATCAAGACAGAGCCCTGTGGAAAACACTGCATTCTTAGGGTGACTGTACACAGGGCCAAGGCTGCCCCACCTGAGGTGTGACATTAGAAGCTGCACACTGCAAAGGAAATAGACTTTACTGAAATAGTTTATCCACGTCATTAAACAAATAAAAAAGGTCTGAACACAGGGGCTCACGCCTGTAATCCCAGTGCTTTGGGAGGCCGAGGCAGTGAATCACTTGAGCTCAGGAGTTCAAGACCAGCCTGGGCAACATGGTGAAATCCCACATCTATTAAAAAAAAAAAAAAAAATAGTGCATCGGGCGCAGTGGCTCATGCCTGTAATCCCAGCACTTTGGGAGGCTGAGGCGGGCGAGGTCAGGAGACCAAGACCATCCTGGCTAACATGGTGAAACCCCGTCTCTACTAAAAATGCAAAAATTAGCCAGGCATGTAGGCGGACGCCTGTAGTCCCAGCTACTCAGGAGGCTAAGGCAGGAGAATGGCATGAACCCAGGAGGCAGAGCTTGCAGTAAGCCAAGATGGCGCCACTGCACTCCAGCCTGGGCAACATAGTGAGACTCTGTCTCAAAAAAAAAAAAAAAAAGTCTGCCTATAGTCCCAGCTACTTGGTTGGCTGAAGCAGGAGGATCACTTGAGCTGGGGAGATCAAGGCTGCAGTGAGCTGTGATCGCACCACAGCACTCCAGCCTGGGCAACAGAGTGAGACCCTGTCTCAAAAAAGAAAACAAACAAATAAATAAGTAAACAACATAAACAATAAGCTCAGGGAGAACTGGAGGGAGGGATTAGTATCCAAAGTTGCTACAATGTAATATCTAAAATCTCTAATCTTCCACAAAAAATGAGACATGCAAAGAAACAGAAAAGTATAACCCATACAAAGAAAAAAACATCAGTGACAGGAGTTGCCTTTGAGAGGGCCCACATGTCAGACTTAACAAAGCCTTTAAAGCAGCTATTATAAATATGTTCAAAGAACTAAAGAAAATAATGTTTAGTGAAGTAGCAGAAGAATATAATGACAATGTTTCATGAAATAGAAAACACCAGTAAAGAAATAGCAATGATTTTTTAAAGGGCTAAACTATAGAATTGGAAGGTATAACAACAAAAATGAAATATTCACTTCAGGGGCCCAACAGTAGATTTCAGCTGGGAGAAAGAATCAACAGACCTGAGGGTATAGCAATAGAAATTATGCAATCAGAAAGACAAAGACAATTAATGAGAAAAAATGAACAGCATTTCAGGGAAAAGTGCGGCACCATTAGGAGCAGCAACATACATATAATGGGAGTACCAGAAGGAGAAAAGTGAGAAAAAGGAATATAAAAGTATTCCAAGAAATAATAACTTAAAGTTTCCTAAATCTGTTGAAAACTGTTGTTCTACATATCCAAGAAGCTCAATGAACTCTGCCAGAAATAATCAGTTCCTCTTCAAACTCCCTTGTTCCTTTTAGTGACTAGTGTCCTTTCACATTGCTAGAAAGGATAAATTCTTGTTCTCCAAACAAGACTTTCCATCCTTGCCTTGCCTACCTGCCCAAATATGCCTTAATGGACAATCCCCCACTCCCCTCCTTTCTTTACAAGTTAAATGTTTAAGGGTTTCAGTTTATCATATTTGGAAAAGTTTTACCACTCCTACCCCTTCTTCCCCATCTACCCTATTTGGAAAAATTTCAAGTTTTAGCCAATCAGGTTAGTTTAAATTGTGCGGTCCAACACCAGCCAATGCAGAAAGGACACAGAAACAGAAGCTGTGTTAGGGATGAAAACGTTTCTCTCCTTTGTTCGGTGTGCACTTGCGATCATGACTGATACAGGCAGCACCCTTCTGCAGAAGTAAATTTGCCTTGCTGAGAAGTCTTTTGTTTGAGTGCTCATTTTCTTTGTGGCTCCAAGCTCTTATTTCCAACAGACGCCAACTATGATCAATGCAAAGAGATGGCATCACCGGTTAATTATTCCAAATACTTAAAGAAGAATTCATTCCAATTCTTCACGAACTCTTCTTAAAAACAGAAGAGAAGGGAACACTTCTCAATGGCTATAATAAAAAAGACAGATAATAACAAGTGTTGACAAGGATGTGGAGAAACTGGAACTCACATTCGTTGTTAGTGAAAATGTAAAATGCTGCAGCCACTTTGGAAAGAGTTTAGCAGTTCCTCAAAATTTATTGAACATAGAATTATCATATGACCCGGCAAGTCCACTTTAGGTATATACACAAGAGAACTGAAAACATGTGTCTACACAAAACCCTATATATAATTGGTCATAGCAATATTATTTATAATACCCCAAAAGTGGAAACAATCCAAATGTCCATCAACCGGTGAACAGGTAAACAATGTGGTATATACATTGTATTAGGGCTCTCCAGAAAGATCGAACCAATAGGACATAGAGAGGGAGCTATAAGAGGGGATTTTTTTTTTTTTTTTTTTTTTTTTGAGATGGAGTTTTGCTCTTGTCACCCAGGCTGGAGTGCAATGGCACGATCTCAGCTCACCGCAACCTCTGCCTCCTGGGTTCAAGCGATTCTCCTGCCTCAGCCTCCCTGGTAGCTGGGATTACAGGCACGTGCCACCACGCCCAACTAGTTTTTTGTATTTTTAGTAGATATGGGGTTTCTCCATATTGGTCAGGCTGGTCTCAAACTCCTGACCTCAGGTGATCCACCCACCTCGGCCTCCCAAAGTGCTGGGATTACAGGCATGAGCCACCATGCCCAGCAAGAGGGGATTTATTAGGGGAACTGGCTTGCACAATTATGGAGGCTGAAAAGTCCCACAACAGGTCATCTGCAAGCTGGAAACCCTGGGATGCTGGTAACCTGGCTCAGTCCAAGTCCAAAGGCCTCAGAACCAGGGAAGCTGGTGGTGTAATTATCCGTCCAAGGCCAAATGCCTGAGAACTCAGGGGGCATGGGGCACCGCTGGTGTAAGTCCTAGAGTGAAAAAGCCAGAGAGCCTGGAGTTGCTGTCCAAGAGTAAGAGAAGAAGAGTACATTCAAGCTCCAGCAGATACATCAACACTTTAGGCTTTTCTTTGTTTTTATTCTCTTCAGACCCCCAGCAGATTGGATGGTGGCTGCCCACCTTGAGGGCAGATCTTACCCACCTAGTTCACTCAAACTCACATGCTAATCAATGGAAACCCCCTCATAGAGACACTCAAAAATAATTTTTGACCAGGTTTCTAGGCATTCCTTAACCCAGTCGAGTTGACAACTAGCATTAACCATCACATCCATGCAATGAAATATTATTCAGTAGGCCAAGCACTCATGCCTGTAATCCCAGCACTTTGGGAGGCCAAGGAAGGAGGATCACTTGAGCCCAGAAGTTCGAGACCAGGCTGGGCAATAGAGTGAGACCCCATTTCTACAAAAAAAAAAAAAAAGTTTAAAATCAGCGGGGCATGGGGCACATGCCCATAGTCCCAGCTACTCAGGAGGCTGAGGTGCAAGGATCACTTGAGCCTAGGAGGTTGAGGCTGCAGTGAGCTGTGATCACACCACTGCATGCCAGCCTGGGTGACAGACAGAGATCCTGTCTCAAAAAAAAGAAAGAAAGAAGAAAGGAAGAAAGAAAGAAGGAAGGAAGGAAGGAAAGAAGGAGGGAAGGAAGGAAGGAAGAAGGGAAGGAAGGAAGGAAGGAAGAAAGGAAGGAAGGAAGAAGAAAAAGAAAGAAAAAAAGAAAGAAAGAAGGAAGGAAGGAAAGAAAGAAAGAAAGAAAAGAAAGAGGCCGGGCGCGGTGGCTCAAGCCTGTAATCCCAGCACTTTGGGAGGCCGAGACGGGCGGATCACGAGGTCAGGAGATCGAGACCATCCTGGCTAACACGGTGAAACCCCGTCTCTACTAAAAAATACAAAAAACTAGCTGGGCAAGGTGGCGGGCGCCTGTAGTCCCAGCTATTCCGGAGCAGAGCGAGACTCTGTCTCAAAAAAAAAAAAAAAAAAAAAAAAAAAAAAAGAAAGAAAGAAAGAAAAAGAAAATTCTAATGAGCTTTAGGATCTAATCTCCCAAACCCTTCCCTTCTCATGACCTCCACCCTGTGTGGCTTGGATGAGGGATTTTAGACCTCAGGGATCTGTGAGGACAGCAATGGGGGTATGTGGTATTATCCTGATGTTTCCAAAAGCCAGATGAGGTAAGGATGCACGAGCTATTTGGCACATCTGGTGGGGTTGCTTGTGGCTAGAACTCTAGGCACTTGAGGCAGTAATTCAACCAATACATAGTTGCCATTTACTGAGGACTCCCTGTGTGCCAAGCAGTGTCCTACCAACGGCCCTCTGAGGTGAGCACATGGAGACGAAACTCACACTCTACAAGATTGCCTCACTTTCCCAAGATCACTGCCAAAGGGAAAGAGGTTTCTAGCAGGTGTGTGAGGCTGTGTGTTAATTTCGTACAGGTTCCCATAATCCGATGCAACAATAACAGCAACAAAAATAACTAAGTCCAACATTGGTTAAGTGTCTGCAATGGCCCAGGCACAGCTGTGAAGTGCCTTATCTGTAAGAGTTTGTTCAATGTCTGCAACACCCTAGAGGAAGGTACTGGCGTGATCCCTACTTCACAGATGAGGATACCACGCCCCAGAATGCTGGACTCACTCGCCCACATTCATAGAGCCAGAGGTAGAAGGGTTCAGCCCAGAGCCCAAGCACTGCCCTGTCACCTCTTGGGTCTGTTAAAGCAAACTAAATAAGGCCTGAGAAGGACTCCGTAGTTCCATATTTGAGTCCCTGTGGATGCACTCAAACCTAGCTTCATAGTTAGACAAGATTGAAAACCTAACTTAGGAGTGTGCGCTTGTAACAATAACTGAGTCTTGGCCAATCCCAGGGGCCAAACTTCAAGCGCTCAGAGCCTGCTAAGTGTTCAAACTGTGTTCAAATAAGACAAACGCCAGCCTGTTTCTGTTCCTCACTGCCGATTTCTGTACATCGCTTCCCTTTTTTTTGTCTGTAAATCTTCTTCTACTACGTGGCCAGATTGGTGGCTCACACCTGTAATCCCAGCACTTTGGGAGGCCGACACAAGAGGATTGCTTGAGCCTAGGAGTTTGAGACCAGCCTAGGCAACACAGTGAGACCCCGTCTCAAAAAAAAAAGAATTAGTTGATGAGGTTTTTTTTATCACTTGAGATCAGGAGTTTGAGACCAGCCTGGCCAATATGGTGAAACCTTGTCTCTACTAAAAATACAAAAATTAGCTGGATGTGGTGGCGTGCACCTGTAGTCTCAGCAATTCGGGAGGCTGAGGCAGGAGAATCACTCGAACCCGGGAGGAGGAGATTGAAGTGAGCCGTGATGGCACCACTGCACTCCAGCCTGGTGTCACAGGGAGTCTCCACCTCAAAAAAAAAAAAAAAAAAAATCTTCTTCCACCACATGGCTCCATTGGAGACTCTGTGAATCTCCCATGATTCGCCTGATTCATGAATCATTCATTGCTCAGTTAAACTCCTTTAAATTTAATTTGGCTGAAGTTTTTCTTTTATCAGGTCTGACAGATGGATGGATGGACAGACAGACTTGAACTTACGGAGGCTGTGGCTCTCTGGAATTAAAAACTGGAGACACAGCAAGTACAACTGAGGGGGCTTGGGGGTTGAACCAACGTTCCAAAACAGAGTCCAGAGAGGAAAAACAAGGTGTTCTGGGTGGCAGATCCACCTCCCTGTACACAGCACACAGCCGGCTCACCGCATAATTCCCCTTTTGTCATTCACAGCAACAATCCATCCTGCTATGTCCACAACCTTGGAAGGGGCAGGAGGGAGAAAGGAGAGTGAGAACCAGAATTTCTCAGCAGTTGTCTGTGTTTGGCATCCCCAGGAAGCCCCAAGCTATCTGGGGAAGATGGAGTGAGGCCAGTCCCCCACCAGAACACCCATGGCTTCACCAGGCAGTGGAAATCCCCGCCCCGCCCTTAGTGCCCTCTCCCCACCCCATCCCATTCCATAGGCCACAGGCAGTGCCCTAGGTTGTAAATCAGCCCAGCTAACCCAGACCTGGGAGCAGATCCCTTGGGGGCCCTCCCTGCTAGCCAAGAATTCCAAGAATTCAAGGGGGAAGCCCTTGAGAAAACAGGCCACATGACCTGATATTTGGGCCAAAGCAGCATTTCCATCCCAGGCCTGGGAGGACTCACACCAGGAGGCTGGGCTTGTCTTCCTGCGGGAGAAACCCAGGCACACAGGGGCAGGGGCCAAGGTACTGATCTGGCTCCCCCCAGCCTCCCGAAGCACTAGCTGGTTAACAGCTGAGCATGTTCAGCCTGAGGGCTTTCCTGGGGTGTGAGCTTCCCTTGGGAGGCAGGGTGGGGGCCAGCGGTGAAGAGGCAGTTTCCTCTCAGGCAGAAACTTGGTTGGGTTTCAAATTCAAAGGAATGACCTTGATCAGGAGCCTGACATCTACTTCATGACCATGCGGCATTTTCTAGCACCGGCCTAAGCATCAGTAAACACGAAGGAGTAGTGGCGTAATGGACACTGTACCCATTTTACAGGCCAGGAAAGCAAGGTAGGAAGAGGTGAAGTGACTTGCCCACGGGCAAACAGCAAGTGGGTGGCAGAACTGGACTCTAAACCCAGGGAGCCCACCCCAGGGGCTGTGTCTGGCCACCGTGAGATTCACCTTGCCTTTAACTAACAGGGTTAAAAATGACATCACGGGGCCGGGTGCAGTGGCTCACGCCTGTAATCCCAACACTTTGGGAGACCAAGGCAGGCGGGTCACAAGGTCAAGAGATCGAGACCATCCTGGCCAACATGGTGAAATCCCGTCTCTACTAAAAATACAAAAATTAGCCGGGTGTGGTGGCGCACGCCTGTAGTCCCAGCTACTCAGGAGGCTGAGGCAGGAGAATCGCTCGAACCCAGGAGGGCGGAGGTTGCAGTGAGCCAAGATCGCACCACTGCACTCCAGCCTGAGGACAGAATAAGACTCCGTCAAAAAAAAAAAAAAAAGATGTCACAGAGGTGGAGTCATCCGCACCATTTCCCATAAGACGGCCTTGACATCCCATGATTAGCCGAGGTCCTGTCTTAGCTGTGACAAACCAGATCTTGAGGCTGGATTTTCTAATGTCCCCTTGTGCCCCTGCAGGAGGACAGAACTAGTTAGGGCCAGAACAGTGTGGGGCTCACTGCCTGGCAAGGGACACTTAGGGGTGCCAGGCATCCCTCTGAGAGCTCTACCCCCGACTCCTATCAAGAAGCCCTCACACACCCCCGATGTAGGCATTCCAGCTGTCCCCATTTCCCAGATGTGGAAGCCAAAGCCCAGGGGCATTAAGAACTACGCTCCAGGTGAGGCACTGTTTAAGTGAAGAAGGAGGAATATCCGTGTCCGGTTGATGAGAAGCAAATGATCACAAACTGCGTGGCTTAAAACGACATAAATGCATTCTCTCACAATTCTGGAGGCTGGAAGTCCAAAGTCAAGGGGTGGGCAGGGCTACAGTCCCTCCAGAAGTTCTAGGGGAATCCTTCTGAAGCGGCATCATTTGCCTGGGGTAATACCCCAGGTTCGTTACCTCACGCCAAGGAACTTAAGGATGCAGACATGCAAGGAGTGAGTTTAACGGTGGAAGTTTTATAGGCAAAAGAGAAAAGCTCCCTCCCAGTTTGCAGCGATATGCGGTCTGTTTTGTAGAAAAACTTGAGGAGGCGGTGTCTGATTTACACAAGGCGCAGAAGATTGGTTGGACCGGGTGTGCTATTTACATAATGCACGAAGAAGCTGGCCATCCCACCCTAATCTTCTGTTATACAGATGAGATCTCCACCTGGCCAGCGCCACATTGTCTGTTTCTTCACTGCATATGGGGCCTCCATGCTGAACGTGCCTGGCCCCCAGATAGCCATTTCCTATGGGCACATAGGAAATTCCTGTGTACACGCAGGCACATGGTAATTTCCTGCCAGCATTTACCTACGCAAGCCTCCAGCTTGCTTATCTGTTTGCAGCTTGATTTTTCAGGCTGCTTTTTGTTAGGAAAAAAAATGATTTGCCTGTAATCCTAGTACTTTGCGGGGCTGAGGCAGGCAGATAACCTGAGGTCGGGAGTTCGAGACCAGCCTGACCAACATGGAGAAACCCTGTCTCTACTAAAAATACAAAATTAGCGAGGCGTGGTGGCCCATGCCTGTAATCCCAACTACTCAGGAGGCTGAGGAATCGCTTCAACCCAGGAGGCAGAGGTTGCAGTGAGCTAAGATCCTGCCATTGCACTCTAGCCTGGGCAACAAGAGTGAAACTCCATCTCATAAAAAAGAAAAAAGAAAAGAAAAAGAAAAAAAATGACTTGGGGGCTGCGTTTTTTTTTTTTAATTGTATTTGTGTTATTTTGCATTTTGTATTATTTTTTATTATTATTATTATTGTATTTTAAGTTCTAGGGTACATGTGCACAACTTGCAGATTTGTTACATATGTATACATGTGGCATGTTGGTGTGCTGCACCCATTAACTCATCATTTACATTAGGAATATCTCCTAATGTATATTCCTCCCTGCTCCCTCCACCCCTAATGTATATCTCCCCTCCCTCCACCCCACAACAGGCCCCGGTGTGTGATGTTCCCCTTCCTGTGTCCAAGTGTTCTCATTGTTCAGTTCCCACCTATGAGTGAGAACATGCAGTGTTTGGTTTTTTGTCCTTGTGATAGTTTGCTGAGAATGATCGTTTCCAGCTGCATCCATGTCCCTACAAAGGACATGAACTCATCCTTTTCTATGGCTGCATAGTATTCCATGGTGTATATGTGCCACATTTTCTTAATCCAGTCTATCGTTGATGGACATTTGGGTTGGTTCCAAGTCTTTGCTATTGTGAATAGTGCTGCAATGAACATACATGTGCATGTGTCTTTATAGCAGCATGATTTATAATCCTTTGGGTATATACCCAGTAATGGAATGGCTGGGCCAAATGGTATTTCTAGTTCTAGATCCTTGAGGAATCGCCACACTGTCTTCCACAATGGTTGAACTAGTTTACAGTCCCACCAACAGCGTAAAAGTGTTCCTATTTCTCCACATCCTCTCCAGCACCTGTTGTTTCCTTACTTTTTAATGATCGCCATTCTAACTGGTGTGAGATGGTATCTAGATACCATTGTGGTTTTGATTTGCATTTCTCTGATGGCCAGTGATAATGAACATTTTTTCATGTGTCTGTTGGCTGCATAAATGTCTTATTTTGAGAAGTGTCTGTTCATATCCTTCACCCACTTTTTGATGGGGCTGTTTGTTTTTTTCTTGTAAATTTGTTTGAGTTCTTTGTAGATTCTGGATATTAGCCCTTTGTCAGATGAGTAGATTGCAAAAATTTTCTGCCATTCTGTAGGTTGCCTGTTCACTCTGATGGTAGTTTCTTTTGCTGTGCAGAAGCTCTTTAGTTTAATTCGATCCCATTTGTCAATGTTGGCTTTTGTTGCCATTGCTTTTGGTGTTTTAGACATGAAGCCGTTGCCCATGGGGGCTGCTTTTTATTAAAGGGAAAACCTCACCGGGGACTCTGTTACCCTTACTATCCACCTAAATAATTTACTTTTAGCTCCTGTATCACTTCCTGGCCTCTTGCAGCTTCCGGTTGCTCCAGGGTTCTGCGGCTTGCAGCTTCGTCACTCCAGTCTCTGCCTCTGTTCTCACGTCGGCCCTCTCTTCCCTGGGCGTCCCCCTTCTCTCATAATGACACCTGTCCTTGGATTTGGAGCCCCTCTGGCTATTCCAAAATGACCTCATCTTGAGATCCTTAGTCAAACCTGCAAAGACCCTTTCCAAACCAGGTCACATTCACACATTCCGACACTAGGATGGATATGTGTCTTTTGGGGGACCACCTTCCGACTTGCTACAGAGGATTTGAACCAGGTCTGGCTGCCACTCAGCCTTTAAAACCGCATGAGGGGGTGGGGGGAAAGTGAGGATGGTTAATGGATACAAAAAATAAAATGAATAAGAACTAATACTTGACAGCACAGCATGGTGGCTATACTCAGTCATAATTCAGTGGCCTGGCGCAGTGGCTTACGCCTGTAATTCCAACACTTCGGGAGGTTGAAGTGGGAAGATCACTTGAGCTCAGGAATTTGAGACCAGCCTGAGCAACATAGTGAGATCCCATTTCTAAAGAAAAAAATATATAATAATTTAATTTTACGTTTAAAAATAACTAAGGGTATGATTGGATTGTTTATAACACAAAGGATAAATGCTTAAGCTTATGGATCCCCGTTTACCCTGATGTGATCATTACAGACTGTATGCCTGTATTAAAATATCTCAGGTACCCCACAAATATATACACCTGCTATGTACCCACAAAAATTAAAAAGTAAAAAAAATAAAAGCACAAGACATCCAACAAGTGCCCAGGGTACCATCCATCACCTTGGGGCAGTGGGGGCGGCTCCTGCCTACCCCAATTAGAGCTGAAAGCACAGAAAGTCCACTTTCTTGAGACACCTGGTCACACAGGGACAGTATGGCCTGGAAGTTCAAGTTCTTGGGACAGAGAAACCTGGGTGGTTTTCTCACCCCCACGATTTCCTCCAGTAAAACTTCCTCAATTCCCCAACACTGCCCTTGGCAAATCCCCCACTTACCTGCTACTCACGCTACACTCTGTCCTCTCCTCTGGGACGTCTCACAAGTGTGAATCCACTTTTGTGGTCAGTGATTTCTGTGTCCCCCACCCTCTTCCGCTAGATGTGAGGGAGAAGGGCAGTGTCTACAACTACTCATGTAGACATCTTACCCCTGTGGGGCTTTTCTCTTTGTTTGTAACAGCTTTATTGAGGATGTAATTCACATACCATACAATTCACCTATTTAAAATGTACAATTCAAGGCCCTCACGGTGGCTCATGCCTGTAATACCAGCACTTTGGGAAGCCAAGGCAGGTGGATTGCTTGAGCCCAGGAGTTCAAGACCATCGGGAGACCCAGTCTCGAAAAAAAAAATACAAAAACATGTTGGGTGTAGTGGCGAGAGTCTGTGGTCCCAGCTACTCAGAAGAGTGAGGTGGGAGGATCGCTTAAGCCCTGGGAGGTAGAGGCTGCAGTGAGCCGTGATTGCACCACTGCACTCCAGCCTAGGTGATAAAACAAGATCTTGTCTCAAAAAAAAAGGAAAAGAAAAAAACTTAAATGTACAAATTAATGGGTTTTAGTATATTTATAAAGTGGTACAGCCATGACTACAATCAATTTTAGAACACTTTTATCATCTCCCCTCTTAAATTCTGTCCCCATTAGCAGTCACTCCCCCTTCCCCTCCCCCATGCCCTAGCAACCACTAACCTATTTCTGCCTCTATGGAGCTGCCTGTTTTGGACATTTCATAGAAACAGAATCAGACAGCGTGTGGTCTTTGTGACTAGCTTTTTCACTTATGTTTCAAGGCTTGTGCATATCATGGCATATACAGTACATTTCATTCCTTTTCACTGACAAATAATATTGTACTGTATGGATTTGCCACATTCTATTCATCCATTCATTAATCTCTGGACATTTGTGTTGTTTCTGTTTGTTGGTCATGAATAACACAGCTATTAAAGCAGCATCCATGTGCAAGGTTTTGTTTGTTTGTTGTTTGTTTGTTTGTTTTCTGAGATGGAATTTCGCTCTTGTCGCCCAGGCTGGAGTGCAATGTCATGATCTCAGCTCACTGAAACCTCCGCCTCCCGGGTTCAAGTGATTCTCCTGCCTCAACCTCCCTAGTAGCTGGAATTACAGACAAGTGTAAATTACGCCCAGCTAATTTTTATGTTTTTATAAAATATAAAGATGGGGTTTTGCCATATTGGCCAGGCTGGTCTCAAACTCCTGACCTCAGATGATCCACCCACCTCGGCCTCCCAAAGTGCTGGGATTAGAGGTGTGAGCCACCGCACCCGGCCCATGTACAAGTTTTTGTGTGGTCATATATTTTAATCTCTCTTGGGTTTATACGTAGGAGTGGAATGGCTGGGTCACGTGGAAACATCATGTTGAACCTTTTGAGGTCCCTGGGGGTTTTTAGTGAAAGACTCAGTGCCTCTCACCATGACTTTGGCCCAGAGACTTGGCCTTCCCAAGCCTTAGTTTTCTTACCTATATAATGAGAATGGATTCACTCAACAAATATTTATGAAACACAGACTATAGGCTGGGCCCTGTTCTGGGTGCTGGGACAAATTCCTGTGCTTGGGGAGCTGACTTCCAATGTGGGGAGCTGGATAATAAACAGACAACAACTTAAATAGAGCAAGTCCATGAGAAGGGCTCCAGAGAAAAGGTAAAGGAGGAGATGGGGGGTGCAGAATAGGGGAGTATTACTGTTATGGGATCTTTAGGTTGTCATTTTTCTGGCCAGAAACCTCTGTGACTGGGAGCACCTCTGCTCAAGTTTTGCTCAGGCCCACTGGGCTTATTTCATCTTCTTGGCCTGGCAGGTTGAGCTCAGCTCACACTACTGGCCTGGGTCCCACACCTGCCAAGGGCAAATCAGACAAGGAATGGCAAGAGGTGCGTGGGTAAGTATGGGGCCCGGCCACTGTGCACAGACAGATATGCCAGCTGCTGTAGCAGGATGAGCAGCTCCAGGTGCCGGCAAAGTCACTGACTCTCTGCAAGGCTGCAGCCAGACCAGGTACACTGCAAGTAGCTTCCACAGCTGGCACCAGGGAACACAGTGCCACTCAGAAGCTTGGAGACACCAGGAACTGCAGGGCCCAACAGAGGGAGTCACAGCCCTGGCTCAGGGAGCTCTCAGGTCTGGGCTCCCTGAAGGGCTGCAGCTCTTTTCTCCTTCTCTTCACCCGTAGCATGGCGAGCAAGGGGCATGTCTCAGGCCTGTTTGTGTTACAGCTCTTTTAGCCTCACCATTCGCTGGGTCCTGAGTTCTTGTCCTGCAACCAGGAAGAATGAGGTACGCAGACAAGTGGAAGTGCAAGACGAAGAGGAGCTTGATTGAGCAATAGCACAGCTCAGAGGAAAGGGGGCAGCTCCTTTCTTCTGCCAGGGTATCTCCACGAGTGTTCAGCTCCTAGCGGAGAGGGTGGCTCCTCTCTGCAGGCGGGTCATCCCATCGTCTCTGCAGCTCTCAACAGAGAGGAGGCCCTGGAGTGGGTAGCTACTCTGCAGCTGGTCCTCCTGACATCTCCGCTCTGGCTGATTTTGAGGCTTTTATGGGCCTCAGAGGGGAAGAATTGCATGCTGACTGGTCCATGGGCAGCCATGGGCGGGCCTGGAAAAGGCACCACAAGTTCCCACTCTGCAGAACTGGCAGCCCAGCCCCCAGCTTTCAGACTCTCCCTAGCTGAAGGTCAGGTCTCAGTGGGGACTCACCACCCCCTTCCGCTAAGGAAACTGTCTGCCTCCTGCTGCTGTTTTTGGCACCTAGGCTGGAGGTGCCAAGGGGTGCCTGCTGTCCTTAGCCCCCCTCGGCTTCCCTCCTAAGCTTGTCAGTGCCCAAAGTCCAGAGGGAGCCAAGGCAGCAAAGGGCTAGCATGTCAGCACTGCCCTGAGTGTGCGAACATCCAGCCGGGCTGCAACAGCACCCAGACTCAGCCCCGACTTTGCTCCGAGATCAGAGCTGGCACCAACAGCAGGGAGAAGCCCGGCAGCGAGAGCAGGCACTTCTGAGCCTGCGAGGGTGGGGGACCTTCTTGAGCCCCCAAGAGTGCAGGGATGCTTGGGTCTGCAGCCGCAGTTTGGGCAGCTGCAGCTGCACCGTGGGGTATGGGGCTCCTGCCTGCTCTGAGGAGCATGAGGCCTGGTTCTGCAGCCAAGGTTTGGGTGGCTGCAGCTGTCCCCAGGGGGCCGGGCTCCTGCCTGCTCTTGGGCCCCAAGAGCACAGGGATGCCTGGGTCCCCAGCTTTGGTTTGGATGGCTGCAGCAGCACCTGGGGAGCTCCTGCCCCAAGACAGAGGGGTGGGACTCCTGCTTGTCCCCAGCTCCCACCGGCTCCACGGAGCATGCAGCCCCAGCCTCGCCTCCCTGCTACGGCTGGCGTGATGGCAGTAGTCACTCCAGATGGCCTGCCAGCGCCATCATTACAGTGTTAATGAAGTCCTCAGTGACACTGAGCTGAGACCTGTAGAAGGTGGGGGAGCGAGTCTCGCAGATATGCAGGGGTTGGGGGGATCACAGTCGTCCCTGCTCACTGGATCTTTTTGCCGGAATTGAATGTAGCCACATTGATTACCTGTGTCCTCACCATCTTGGGAGTCAATTCTTGTGAAGGTTGCCCAAAAACATTATTTTGAATTCATTAGAAGCTCAAGGTGGTGAACATGCCAAGTGTAATGAAAACACTCAGCCTTGGGGAAACCTGGAAGGACTCTGGGAGGAGGTGGCATTTGACTGCCACCACCTTCTATTGAAGGGTAAATAGAAAGGAGGAGGGTCTGGCTGACTGTCCAGCCCCTATCACCAAGAAGCTCTCTGGGGCCCTCTGCACCCTTCTGAAAGGAGACAAAGGGGCAGCTCAGATGGGTCAATGGGGAGTCCAGCGTGGAAGCTGCCCCAGGATTCCTGAAGCCAGGCTGTCTTTGAGGAGTGCTTGAGGCTTAGGAGAGCAGAGGACCAGCTCCTGGTTTTATGCAAAGCAGCAGAGCTTCCCTGCTCCACACCTGCCCCTATTCTTAACAGAAGCCTTTGTTGCCTCCCAGTGCCTTCCCCTCACCCTCCTCCCCAACCTGCCAAGGCCACCAACCAGAAGCTAATTTGAGACAGTGAATTTGGGAGCAGGAGAGAGGCAGAACAAGGCAAGTGTCTGCTTTGCTCCCAGGCCAGCCTGAGGGAAAACCTCCACCAGTGGGCACCTGGCCTTCCTTTGTCTTGGTTGAATCAACAGTCCATTCATTCATGAGAAAATTCATTCAACAAACATTTCCTGCACATCTCCTCTGTGCTGCCCTCAAGCAGTTCCCAGGCTGGAAGGGGTGGAAGTGAGGGGAGAGCGACAAGTAAATAAACGCATGCCATAAAGTGTTTCTGGCATTCTGATGGCCATCTTCATTGGGTACACAGCCCTAATAGGTCACAGTCTGGGAAAAGGGCCAGATGCAGGACCAGCTACATCATTTGCAGGTGCAAAGTGAAATACAGGCACCTCATTCACAAATTAAGGATTTCCACAGGCCGGGTGCAGTGGCTCATGCCTGTGATCCCAGCACTTCGGGAGGCAGAGGTGGGTGGATCACAAGGTCAGGAGTTCAAGACCAGCCTGACCAACATGGTGAAACCCTGTCTCTACTAAAAATACAAAAATTAGTTGGGCATGGTGGTGGACACCTGTAATCCCAGCTACTCAGGAGGCTGAGGCAGGAGAATCACTTGAACCCGGGAGGCAGAGGTTGCAGTGAGCTGAGATCGCACCACTGCACTCCAGCCTGGGCAACAAAGTGAGACTCTGTCTCAAAAAAAAAAAAAATTAAGGATTTCCACAGCAGACCACTGAAACGAGCATGGGGCCCTCCTCAGTGTGGGGGCCTGTGGAACAGCCCAGGTCACGTGCCCACAAAGCTGATCTGGCTCCTCCTCCTCAAGAGGTTCCCAGTCAGACACAAGATTTGGACAGGTTATTTCACCTTTCTATCTTCAGTTTCTTGATCTGGAAAAGTGAGTTTGTACCTGCCACGTACATTGGGTTGTTTGGTAACCACCCAATGGGTTCTTCCTGCCTGCTGCACAGACAAAACCAATCCACTGAGACCACGGCATTGCACATTGCAGTAAAGAAAGTTTAATTGACCTGAGACTGGCCATATTATGTAGGAGACAGAGTTATTATACAAATCAATCTTGTTGAAGACTTAGAGGTTAGAGGGTTTTTGTTTTTGTTTTGAGACAGTCTTTCTCTGTTACCCAGGCTGGAGTGCAGTGGTGTGATCTCAGCTCACTGCAACCTCTGCCTCCCAGGTTCAAGCAATTCTCCCACCTCAGCGTCCTGAGTAGGTGGGACTACAGGCACCTGCCACCACACCTGGCTAATTTTTGTATTTTTAGTAGAGATGGGGTGTCACCACATTGGCCAGGCTGGTCTCGAACTTCTGACCTTGTGATCCACCTGCTTCAACCTCCAAAAGTGCTGGGATTACAGGCACGAGCCACCGCGCCCGGCCCTGGTTGTATTCTTTTGAGTTTCTGATTAGCCTCTCCAAAGGAGGCCATCAGCTCTGCATTTATCTCAGTGAGCAGAGAAGAGTGACTTTGAACAGAATGGGGGACCGGTTTGCTCTAAGCAGTTCCCAGCTTGACTTTTCCCTTTAGCTTTAGTGATTTTGGGGGCCCAAGATATTTTCCTTTCACAGTATCCACCTGGATGGGTTGTCGGGAGGGTCATGCATGTAAAGCCCGTAGCAGAGGCTGGCACACAGGGATAGCAGATTACTTTAGTTGGAGGAAGCATCCAGGAGTATATATTGGGTAACATGGAAAACCAACCTGCTACCCAATAGAATGAGTTGGGGCCAAGTTGAGGGACAGTCTGTAGAACGGTGACCTGTGTATCACTTTGCCAGGGCCGCATATGCCACAGTCTGGAGGGATTCAACAACAGAAATTCATTTTCTCACAGTTCTGGAGTCTGGAAGTCGTAAAGCAAGGTACTGGCAGGTTTGACTTCCCCTGAGGTCTCTCTGGCTGGCTTGCAGATGGTCACCTGCTGTGTCCTCACCTGGTCTTTTGTCTGAGCACGCACCTCCCTAGTGTCTCTGTGTGTCCCAAATCTCCTCTTCACGTAAGGACACCAGTCAGGTCGGATTAGGACTCACCAGAAGAGACTCATTTTAACGTTAACTACTTCTTTAAAGGCCCTATCTTCAAAAGCAGCCACATTCTCAGTACATTCTGAGGTTAGAGTTTCAACCTATGAATTTAGGGGACACCATCAGGCCCTAACAACGAGTGCTTTTCAAAAACAACAAGGTCACAAAAGACAAAGAAAAATTCCAGGCCAGACTGAAAGAATCAAGAAAGGGCATGAGAACCAAGTGCCATTTGAAACACTTTTTCTTATGTCATAAAGGATGTTACTGACACAACGTTGAAATCTGAGTAAGGTCAGTAGAAGATTACATAATAGTAATGTAGCATGTCCATTTCCTGATTTTGCTAAAAAGTACTGTGATGTGTCAGAGGCAGTTCTTGTTTTTAAGAAATAGACAAAAATTTGGGACTCAGGCAATCATGTCTGCTGTGTAAAAGGTTGTAGGGGATGGGGTGGGTGGGTGGATGGATGGATGGATGGATAAATAAAGCAAATGCAAAATGTTAACATGTGAGTGAAGGAGACACAGGAATGCTTGGTTCTATTTTTGCAACTTTTCTGTCCCTTCAGACTTACAGTTTAAAACTTTTCAGCACTGAGCTGTGAAAATTCTACAGTCGGTAACTGCCCAGGGGCAATATGGCAGAGGCAGGGGAGAAAGGATGATCGTGGAACAGCTATCAAGTGTCAGGCAGCCTCCATGGTCTTACAACAACCCTGTAAGGTCATGAATACAACCTTCATTTTATACCTGATGAAACTGAGGCACAGAGCACTTCGCTCTGTGGCTCAATCATTTCAGGTTTTGTTAAGGGTAGCATCCACTTCCAGGTATCATTGCCAGGTGGGGCAGCCAATATTCACACTCACTCTATTCCACTTTTTGCAGGTGATGCCACTCTCATCCCCTAAAGACACCTTAGAAAGGTCCTGTCCCGGGGTGAGGAACAGGGTAGGCAACAGGGTGAAGAGGGAGGTATTCATTCCTGGTTTTACAAACCTGTTGTTTTTTTTCTCTGGGTCCCAAAACCCAGCCCTCAACCCCTTCTGGCCCCACAGATATTCAGTGTTTGACTAAGATGAAATAGGCAGGGCGTGGTGGCTCACGCCTGTAATCCCAGCACTTTGGGAACTGAGGCAGGTGGATCACGAAGTCAGGAGATCAAGACTATCCTGGCTAACACGGTGAAACCGTGTCTCTACTAACAATATAAAAAAATTAGCCAGGCACGGTGGCGGGCGCCTGTAGTCCCAGCTACTCTGGAGGCTGAGGCAGGAGAATGGCGTGAACCCGGGAGGCGGAGCTTGCAGTGAGCCGAGATTGCACAACTGCACTCCCGCCTGGGTGACAGAGCGAGACTCTGTCTCGAAAAAAAAAAAAAAAAAATGAAATAAAGACCCAACATGATCTGAACAACGTGTTTTTATGAACTCATGAAAAGAGTCATTATTAGAAAGGGCTTAGGCAGCAGGCAGGCACGGGGGGTTGCAACATGTCTGATCGCTTTCTGCAGGCTCCTGGCAAGCAGTGATCATTAGTGGATTTTGTTCTGGGGAGGCTCAGTGTCAGCGCCACATTATGGGATTTTATGGGATTTATGCACAGAACTTTCCTACAAAGCAAGGTATTATAGAACGGATTAGGCAGTTCCAAGAAGCCAAGGTCCTGGCTCCCCTCTCTGTCTTATTTTTTAGGAGAGTGTTTCAGAGGCCCATGGTCAGGGGCTCTACGACCTCACCCCTGGACTGTAAAACAAGCATGTTTTTACAGAAAGATCATACAGTGGACTTTTCTTAATAGAAACTCATTATAAAACATAGAGAATACGTTAAAAGGCATTAAGAGAAGATAAAATCACGTGTACTGCCATCACCCGCAGACAGTCACTGTCAACATTCTGTGTTTCCTTCCTGTCTTTTTTCTGCGTACAGGCGTGTGTGTGCTCACAGAGAGACAGCTTCAGAGCAGGGAGCAGAGACAGAAGCAGAGAGGATGGGCTTCGATGTAAAACCGAGCTGAATTCTAATCCCCCATCTGCCACTCACTGGCTGCGTGAACTTGGCCAAGTTGCGTTACCTCCATTTCCGGTGATGTAAAAGGGGACTATAGATCCTACCTTCAGGGAGTCCTTTTGATTAAATGAATAGAAAGCATTTAGTGTACAACCTGACACACAGTAAATCCCAACCAAACAGTAACTAAATAAATATGGACACACACTATGGGTCTTTTCTTTCCAAAAACAGGGTCCTACTGGTGATTCCATTTTGTATCCTAACCCTGTAAGAATTTCACTGCTATCAATAGGGAAAACTTGACTTCTATTCCCAGGCCGCTGAAAAATAATAATAATACAATTCCCAATTATACCTTGCTTCCTAGACTCCATTTTTAACAATGTAGTCTACTGTCATATACTTTTTGCTTTTTTGTTTTGTTTTGTTTCATTGTAGACAGAATCTCACTCCAGTTGCCCAGGATGGAGTGCAGTGGTGACATCACGACTCACTGCAGCCTCAACTTCCCCAGCTCAGGTGATTCTCCCACCTCAACATCCCAAGTAGCTGGGACTACAGGCACGCACCACCACGCCCGGCTAATTTTTGCATTTTTAGTGGAGACAGGGTTTCACCATGTTGCCCAGGCTGGTCTCAAACTCCTGGACTCAAGCAGTCTGCTCGCCGTGGCCTCCACGTGCTGGGATTACAGGTGTGAGCCACCACCATACCTGGCCAGTGTGCACAATTTTTTGTTTGTTTTATGAGAAAAAGTCTTGCTCTGTTGCCCAGGCTGGAGTGTAGTGGTGCTATCTTGGCTCAGTCCAACCACCGCCTCCTGGATTCAAGCAATTCTCCCACCTCAGCCTCCTGAGTAGCTGGGATTACAAGCGCACGCCACCACGCCTGGCCAATTTTGGTAATTTTTTGTAGAGATGGGGTTTCACCATGTTGGCCAGGCTGGTCTTAAACTCCTGACCTCAAGTGATCCACCCACCTTAGCCTCTCAAAGTGCTGGGACTGCAGACGTGAGCCACCACTTCCAGCCCATTGTGCATATTTTTGGGGTTTCGTTGTCCCTCTTTTCCTTCTGCCCAGCAAAAATCCAACTAGCACCTGACTGAGGCTGCAGGTTCGTAACATCCAGAGGATCTGCCTGTTCCACCTGTGTTCCAGTAACACCACTTAAAACTGCATGATTTTGACATGTTACCCTGTCCTCTCTGGGCCTCAGTTTCCTCATCTGTGAAATGGGAACAGCAATGGTGTCCCCTCAGCAGCAGCCTGTCACAGCCGAGTAAGGTACTCCACGTGACGCACTACGCCTGGCATCTAGTAAGCATTCAGTAAATGGTAAAATAATTAAGTTTCTTGAGTCTGAGACATAATCTTCATGTTACAAATATATACACTTTCAGTTTGTCTGTTTTCTACTTGTTTTTATAAACTGATTAGGGCAACATACATTAAGATATTGAAATAGGCCAAGCGCGGTGGCTCCCCTGTAATCCCAGCACTTTGGGAGGCAGAGGTGGGTGGATCACCTGAGGTTGGACATTTGAGACCACCCTGGCCAACATGGCAAAACTCCGACTCTACTGAAAATACAAAAATTAGCCGGGCATGGTGGCGGGTTCCTGTAGTTCAGCTACTCAGGAGGCTGAGGCAGAATCGCTTGAACCCGCAAGGCAGAGGTAGCAGTAAGCTGAGATCGTGCTACTGCACTCCAGCCTGGGTGACAGAGCAAGATTCTCTCTCAAAAAAATAAAAATAAAAAGATATTGAAGTAATTGGCCAAACAGAGCTTTTCAACGATAGAGCAGTTATTGAAGGGAGCCACGGCTAGCAGGAAGCACCTTCATGCACTCTGCCAATGGAGAGAGACAAGCTGGGTGACAGGCAAGCTAACCCTAGCCCTAACTCTAACCCAAACCCTAACCTGGACACAGGTGGCTGAGGACCTAGGATATTCACACAAAGTCAGGGAGCCTCCTGTCTGCCTCCCCACTTGAAGGCAGGGACTGGGCTATGCTTGTCATCTTAGAGAGCCCTCCTAAAAAATGGCAGAGACGGCCGGGCGCGGTGGCTCACGCCTGTAATCCCAGCACTGTGGGAGGCCGAGGCGGGCGGATTACAAGGTCAGGAGATCGAGACCATCCTGGCTAACACGGTGAAACCCCGTCTCTACTAAAAATACAAAAAATTAGCCGGGCGTGGGGGCAGGCACCTGTAGTCCCAGCTACTCGGGAGGCTGAGGCAGGAGAATGGCATAAACCCGGGAGGCGGAGGTTGCAGTGAGCCAAGATCGTGCCACTGCACTCCAGCCTGGGCAACAGAGCAAGACTCCGTCTCAAAAAAAAAAAAAAAAAAAAAATGGCAGAGACATCATAAATCCTGCGAGAGGCCCATTGTCAGAGGCAGTTACAAGTGGTGGCCTTGGGCAAGTTATTGAACCTTTGGAGGTCTCTGCCCTCATCAGTTCAGTTAGGACCACATGAGACATTACCTTTAAGGAGTGAAAGAAGTACCAGGGTGTGGGAAGCTCTCAATAAATGGTGGCCCCTGGTGATGACAAATCCATACTAGAGACATGGGCTTTTGTTTTAACTTCTCAATGAAATCAGTCTCCTGCGTGACCTCTTTAACAACTTCTTCTTAAAGTGGATATTAAAACCTGCGTTAGGCCAGGCATGGTGGCTCATGCCTGTAGTTCCAGCACTTTGGGAGGCCAAGATGGGTGGACTGCTTGAGCCCAGGAGTTCGAGGCAGCATGGGCAACATTGTGAGGTCCCATAACTACAAAAAAACAAAAAATACAAAAATTAGCCAGCTATGGTGGTGCGTGCCTGTGGTCTCAGCTCAGCTACTCAGGAGGCTGAAGCAGGAGGATCAATTGAGACCCAGAAGTGGAGGCTGCAGTGAGCCATGACTGTGCCACTGCATTCCAGCCTGGGTGACAATAACACTTTATTTAAAAAAAAAAAAAAAAAAAAAAAAAAACTGGGTCTTTGTGAACATATTTCCAGAAAGAGTCTAGATAGAAAAGTAGTTTTGTTTTGTTTTGTTTTGTTTTGAGACAAGGTCTCACTCTGTTATCCAAGCTAGAGTGCAGTGGTACAACCACAGCTCACTGCAGCCTCCACCTCCTGGATTCAAGCAATCCTCCTGCCTCAGCCTCCTGAGTAGCTGGGGCTATAGGCATGCACCGCTGCACCTGGCTAATTTTTCTATTTTTTGTAGAGATGAGATTTCACTGTGTTATCGTTGAACTCACGATGTTGCTGGTCTTGAGCTACTGGACTCAAGTGATCCTCCTGCCTCGGCCTCTCAAAGTGCTGGGATGACAGGCATGAGCCATCGTGCCCAGCCTGGAAAGTAGACTCTGCCCTCCTGAGGCTGCGTCATTTATTTCTTAGGACTTGAGAGACTGAAGTTTGCTAGCTTGCTAATGGTAGAGGGGAGATGTTGACAAACTGAAAACGGCCCACAGAGCAAATCTGGACCACTGCCGTTTTTTGTACAGTTTGCAAGTCTGAATGGTTTTCAGTTTTAAATGGTTGGAAAATAATCAAAACAAGAATGGTATTTCATGACGTGTGAAAGTTGCCTGAAATTCAAATGCCTGTGTTCATAAATAAGGTTCTATTGGAACACGCCCACAGTCATTCATTTGCAGCTGGTCACTTCTTTGATGCTAGAACGGCAGAGATGAGTGGTTTCGACAGAGATCCATGTGGCCCACAAAGCCCTTTATGGAAAACGTCCGCTGACTCCTGGTTTAGGGTAAGGATTTAGCATTCCCATGGCCCTAGCTCTGTCCCCGCCTCCCAGGCTCCCCGCTCAGCCCCAGCCCCACCCCAGAGAGTGTGTTCCTTGAGGACATGAAGCCGGGAGGACACAAACGCCCACTAGCATCTCCCTGCCAGGCACCACCTCAGGCCCTGCAGAGATGTCATCTCAGTAGTGACAACATTCCCACTTTAGGAATGAGGAAACTGAGGCTCAGAGAGGCAAATCATCTGCCCGAGTTTATACAGATAATAAGTGGCAGAGCTTGGATCTGACCCCAGCCACGCTAACCTCAAACCCATACTCCACGCCCTGGTTTAGAATTCCATCACCAGCCCAGAGGCAGGACACAGGTGAGGACCCCTGGGAGCCCTCTGGCCTCCGCCCAAGCTTTCTCAGGTGACACAGTGACACCCTGGGGCCTGTTCCCTTGCTAAGCACATCCCTCCCATTCCTCCGTGTTCCTGCCATGTTCCAGCCTTGGCTCCCGCCTGCGTTTTCACCCGACCCTGGCAGCCAGAATAAACACGGCTGCCCCAGCACCCGCTCCCATGGAGCCAAAAGAACCTACTTCCCTGCTGCCGCGGCCTGGGATTCCAAACAATAATGAAAAAAACACCTAAACCCAGGGGAGACAGACGCAATTCCATGGAAATACTCACCCGTGGCGGGGCACGGGGGAGGCATTTCATGGACCGGGGGGAGCCATCTAACCTGCTTTTATGTGTCCAGTTTTACCCACCAGGCCTCACCGAGGAGGGAAGGGGCCCTCCTGGCCAATGTTCTGTATTAGGAAGGGATGTGTTTGATGAGGGTTTTAAACCGGCTCTGGCCTTTGCAGATTTGCTTTCCTGGACCATGCTCCCCGTGGGTCCTCTCCCTGCAGGGATTTTCCACTCACCTGATGACTGATTTCTCCTCTCTGTTGCCTCTGGCCAGGCAAGCTGCCCAGTCGGCCATCACATACGACTCATGTTTTCCCAGGAGCCTGTCTCCATGAAGAGACCCTCCAGGGCGGCTGATGTTAAACTTCATGGAACACTTTTTTCCACTAGACCAGGAGGTTTTCCAAATCTCCGTGGCTGAACACTGCCAGCTTGTTCTGCTCAGGGGAAAGTAGCCAGTTGTCCCGCAAAGCCATGTACGTGTGTGAGTCCACGTGTGTCCGTATGTGCACATGCATCTGTGTGTGTCAATCACACCAAGCTGTCGGTATTAAAATCCTGCTTAAGAGCTGGAGGAAGGGTGAGGAGGGAGGCAGAGTAGCTCAGCAGTGAGCACAGACCTGCTGGGATTTGGCTCCCATGAATGCAGTCTCTTGGGAGGGGAGGGGAGGGGAGGGGAAGAGAGAGGAAGGAAGGGGCCCCCCATCCCCACCCCAAAGTCCCTGAGCTGGGCACTCATGGCAGCAGAGCTCCAGATGTCACTGTTCACCCATCATGAGCCGGTGGCCCGTGGCCATCCCTGGCCTGAGTACCAATGGCCTCCTCACTGTTCTCCCGACATCCACGCAGTTCCCAGAGCTATCCCGGATTCAGCAGCCCAAGCAGACTCCGAAGACAGAGATTCCATCACATCTACCCTTTGCTCCACAACTCCCCTCCAAAGGTCCCCATCGCACTGCAGACGAAACCCAAAGTCCTCCTCCTGCATGCAGGACCCAGCCGCAGCACTTTTCAAACCTCAGCGAGCAAAGGAGCACATGGGGATCTCGTTCAGTACAATGCAGAGCCTGATCCAGGAGGGCCAGGGCAGGGCCTGGGATTCTGTACTTCTTTTGGTGTTTTTGAGACAGAGTCTTGCTCTGTGGCCCAGGCTGGAGTACAGTGGCGCGATCTCAGCTCACTGCAACCTCCACCTCCCGGGTTCAAGCGATTCTCTTGCCTCAGCCTCCCAAGTAGCTGGGATTACAGGTGCACCCCACTGTATCATGCTAATTTTTTTGTATTTTTTGTAGAAATGGGGTTTCGCCATGTTGCCCAGGTTGGTCTCAAACTCCTGGCCTCAGGTGATCCACCCACCTTGGCCTCTCAAAGTGCTGGGATTACAGGCGTGAGCCACTGCACCGGCCTGGATTGTGCATTTCTAACAAGCTTCTGGTCCAGGAACCGCAGGGTGAGTGTGGATCCTCGCTGCACCCGGCGGGGGGCGGGGAGGGCGCTGAGCCATGGAAAAAGTTAGGTCCCCCGAGTGCAGCTCACCTCTTCCCTTCAGCCCAGAACGGCTCCTTTCACATTTTCAGGGACAGACCTGGGATGTGAAATTTCAAACTCTGCCCTGAGTTAAATTCCAGGAGGGGGTACCAAGAGCAAAGGATAAAGGCTGGGGGAGGGAGGAAAAGCCAGAGAGGATGTGTCCCTGCTGTTTTCAGCGACCCTCAGGCCTGGCCTGCTGAACTGTGTACACACACATCACCCCCACACAAGGTCTCCTTGGCCCCATCTTCCCAGGGACCTCGGGGGAGGGCAACAGAGCAGATGACAGCTCCTCTCTGAGCAGCTGATGCTGGGAGAAACCTGTGGCTTGCAGACCTGCCAGGCCCACAAAAACCACATCCTGAAAGATGGACCAAGTAGAAAAAAGGCCACCGTCCACCTCGGGCCAGCTTCTGGAACTGTCAGTTCCTTTGGGGAATGCCTGACACGTTCTTTTTTCTTCCGATTTCATCCCAAACCTTTTGGGAAGCAGGGTGCATAGCCTTACACAAGTTACTTAGAGTTACTGAACCCGTTTCCTCCTGCAATAAATGGGCACGTGCCTCCCTGCGCTGTTAAGGAAATTAAATCAGAAACTGTGTAAAGGCCCTGAGGCACTAAAGGTCAATTTGGGTTCCCGACCTCCTTCCCACCCACTGTCTGCCCTCCATCCCAGGCACACAACCAGAGAGATGTAAGAGGGACATAGCGGTTACCCAGCCCCTCTGGCATCTGACCAGGGTGGGCTAGTTGGGGTGAAAACGCATCTCTGTATATGAGTTGCTTCATACCTTTTGGCTTTAGTTTCCCCAGTCACAAAAGTGTGTCGGGGTTGGGGAAGGAGGACTATGATCCTCACAAGCCCTTTTACAGTTGGGATGTTAACCTTACATGAGAGAAATGCCTGGAAGAAAAGCATAGCTAGTTAGGAACACCGCGGGGGGCGGGGTTGGAGGCCGGGCAGCTCGGAGGCGCAGTATCCTATCTGGGCCACTAGGCGGCTCCGAGGACAACAGATGAGCAAAGCCCGGTTTTGCAGCCTGGTTCCGTCTTCAGACCTTTCCAGGCTTCTTCGCAGGCCTGGCGGACACCAGCCGCTGCTGGGTGGGAAAGGCCTGTCACTTCCAGGCTGGAATTTCTTTCCCATTTTCACAGACCTCGAGGATGGGAGGAGGCCGTCACCACAATGGAGTCCTGCCCTGGGGTCTGATGGAGACATTGGTCCGCCCTTCGGTCAGACTCTAGGAGGCGTTGGGGGATCTCTGCTCTGCAACCCTTGGCTGAACCCCATCCTCCACTTCTTTCCTCCCGTCAGGTCAGAGTGGGAAGAGGTCTGGATTGGGATTCCCCCCTCCTGCACTTCCTGGCTGGGTAACCTGGATGATGGGGTAACAGCCCCCCCCATTGCAAGGTCAGGGGAAGGACTAAGCGTCAGAATACAGGCCCTCGGTACAAGACGGTAGCTCATCCTAAGCCTCTCCTGCCTTTTGCTCTTCCAGTGGCTTTTCACCCAGAAGGAAGATCCTCACCTGCAGAACCTCTCCCCAGAACTAGGTCTTTGCAGGTGACAAGGCAATCCCAGCCTCCGCTCCCCGCAGATCAGCGTTTTTCGAAGTGACTTCCTCACCCAGGCGGAGCATTAAAAGTACCGATCCCAGCGCACCCAGCCCTGCTGAATCAGAATCTCTGGGGGTGAGGCCCAGGAATCGCCGTCTGAACAAGTCGCAGGCTGGAAACGGCTGCCCCAAATTACGGGGCAGCTCCCTGCTTTGCTCTCGCTCCTCCGGCCCCGGGAACGTGCAGGGGGGCGGGAGGCAAGTCCCATCAGCACTTTGAACTGGGGTTGCTTTTTCGTGACTCACCTCCCAGACTTCCTGCAACAGACAACTCTAAATAGCTCGGTCCCACCCTGCAGCAGGGGAGACATTCCGGTCGGGAAGGGCAGGAGGTTAGAAGGTGGGTGCCCCGCCAGGGCAGTCCAGGGAGATCCACAGGAGAAGCTGGCTGCACAGCACAGGGGCGCAGGAATAGGACGTTTTGTTTACAGGCTTTTGTTATTAAGGAAATTGCTGTCAGTCAAGGTAATTCTAGCTCAGATGAGCAATAAATATGCTCCCAGCTAATCTTATGGGGATTTTATTGGCACCCGGAGCACAGGTTCCTTTCCCTTGACTACCCCCTCCCCTCAAAGCAAAGCCCTGCTCCCCAGCGGCTTCCCCCAAGCATCGTGAGGGACTTGGGTCAGGCTTTTAAAAGTCCACTCTTAAGTGAAGACAGAAGAGGTCCGGGCAAAGGTGAGGAGTGGCTTCCCGATCCTACCTGGAGGCCGGGGATGACCAAATGACCTCAAATAAAACCCTGGGTGACCTGGTTGGATCAAGGCATGCGCAAGCTACCCCGGGCCTGCTCCACACGCAGAGGTGGTCACCTGGCCCGCGGGCGGCCCGGGCAAGGAGGAATGTCTCGAGAAGGCAGCCGGCTCGCTGGAGTCGGTTCCAGCGTGTTCGAGTTACAGCTGCGAGCCCTCAGGGACACCGGCGGCAAGTCCCGGCTTGCAGAGAGGGGAGCCAGTCCCGGGAGAGCGCGAGTCCTGGCGAGCCCGAGTGCGCGCCTTATGCGCGCTCCCCGCGACGGCGCAGGGGGAGGGGAGGCCGCAGCAGCCACTCAGAGGAACGGTAGTGAAGCCTCCCAACAACTTTAACTGTCAATCAGACTTAATGGGGTATTAAAAAAATGGGGGAAAAAGGGGCCGCCCTCTCTCTCCGAGACGCAGCTGCCCGGGGAGCGAATGAATAGGGCCGCGCAGACCAAGGCGTCCGATCCACGCGCGCTCCACACCCGGACCCTCTCCAAGTTGGAAAGGACAAAAAGAAGGCAATAAATGCTAAAAAGGGAGAGAAGGGGAGCTGGATCGAGCGGCAACTCCCAGCCTCTGCTGGAACAGAGAGGGGAGGGAGGGAGCCGGAGCGAGCGAGCGCGCGCGAGGGCGAGCCCTGCACGTAAAGAAACTGACACCCGGACCCCCCACTTCTCCTGCACGTTGCTGGCAATCAGATCGCGTTTAAGCAATTTCCTGAGCCCAAGAATAGCAATGAGTCGGGAGACTTTCGCGGGCTGAAATTGGGAGCTCCAAGCACTTTTTTCCCCCACTTTTTTTTTTTTTTTTTTTTTTTTTTGTTTAATCTTGCACTTTGAAACCGCGGGACCGAGGCAGGGTGAGCGCGTGTGGTTGGTGCCTTTTTTTTTTTCTTCCCCTGCCTGAACTCCTCTGTCAGTCTGTAAACATTACCTGAGAATTCCCCAGCCGAAACGGCTGCTGGGGCAAGAAACTTCTTGTTAGAACTTTCCACCTCCAGCTTCCCCCTCCACCTCTTTTACCGTCCCAACCTTAGGAGACGCTTTTTCTCCCCCAGAGGAGAATTTATCTTTTTTTTTTTTTTTTTCCCCTCACCCGGTGCTTTGCATTTGGGAAGAGGTGATTTCAAGAGTGGCCAGGTGGGACGCCTCTCTCCTCCTTATTCGGTTTACTATTTATTGTTCGGGGTGTTTTTTAATTCCTGTATTGCTCGGCCCGGGGACTTTCGCCCCCTGCCCGGCTCCGCGGCGCGGAGGATGGTGTGGAAACGGCTGGGCGCGCTGGTGGTGTTCCCTCTACAGATGATCTATCTGGTGGTGAAAGCAGCCGTCGGACTGGTGCTGCCCGCCAAGCTGCGGGACCTGTCGCGGGAGAACGTCCTCATCACAGGCGGCGGGAGAGGCATCGGGCGTCAGCTCGCTCGCGAGTTCGCGGAGCGCGGCGCCAGAAAGGTACCAGGCACTGCGACTCCAAGGAGTGGGGGGCCGCAGGGGAGGGGGTGAGCCCACCTGCTGCCGCTGCGGGATCCCGCTCCCGGGAGCTGAGAGTCAACGGCCACCCCACTCCCCCGTGCCACCCACGAGTGCTGAGCTAGTCGGTTTCACCTTGTAAATTTCCCGGGCACCGGACTGTCTTTTTTGGCAGGTTCAGAGTTGATCCGCTCCTTTGGGATCGGTGGCTGGCTGGCTATTCACCCCCACCCTGAAACTTAGGAGACCCACCCATTTCCCACATTCCTGCCTCCCAGAGGAAGGTGTTGTGCCCCCCTCCCCCGCCTTCCCCCCTTTTTCTTGCCGCCACCCTGGTGAGTGCAGGGTGTGCGCACTCCTGGGTAGAGCTGGGAGCCGCCTGCTAGCTGGCGCCTCGTATTTTCCTTGGCAACCCGCTACCCAGCCCCAACCTGGGCGGCTGCAGCTCTGAAGACACGAGAGGGGGTACTTGGTTTGGGTTTGAAAAGGGAAGAGCGGTCTGGCCGGACCGACACTGAGAGGCCCAGGTGTTTGGAAAGCAGGAAAGAGGAGGCCAGGGTAAGCAGCTACTGATAAAGAGCCCTTGTTCTCACCTTCAACCCTGTCCCCTCCCCCCAGCACACCCCTCGGGGATCCCTCCCCCTTTAGCTGGAAGGTGGTGCTGCAAGGAGGGTCCTGCCCACCAGACACAGCCTTTAACTTTTTGGTGGTTCAGGCACCCCTTGCTCCACTTTTTGGAGACCTGGTGCCGGAGAGCGGGGAGGGTGAGCAGGCTGTCACCCAACTCCCAGCCCAGGCCAGGCTGACTCACCCGGTGACCAGAGCCATCGGGAGAGGCAGGCAGGCCAGGCTGTCTCCAGCCAGCCCTGTGAAGAGGAAGAGGGAAAACAGGGAATTAGTTTGAAACTTAAACTGTTGTGAACTGGGGGGTGAAAGGGCCGCAAAGCCAGCTGATCTGACATGGAGCCGCATACCTTGGGGATTAAGTAAACATGTACTGTAGAAAACCAAACCTGCATGTAATTCCAGGTTGCTTTTGTTTTGTTAAATGCTGCCCTGAGATTTACAATTCCTCCGGGGTGGCTCTGACTGGGACTGAACTTTGGAGCCTGAACTATCAGCCAAAGCCGATCCGATTAACTCTTCCCTAGCCGGGCTGGCCGGAGCGCGTGGTGGCCAAGCTAGCAGGGGTCTGGCTGTCCAGGACTCCCTCTTCTCCTTGGGTGGTTTGGACAGCTGCTTGACCTTGCATTTGGAGGGGGAGTTGGGAAGTGTTTTTAACCCTTGGACGCAACAAATAAGGGGAAGTAAGAGTTGTTCTCAGCAGTTTCATTTCCTTGAGGCCATGCCTCATAAAAGGGCTCCTGAAGTTCTTTGTGAAGGGGTCTCAAAAGGGCAGATGAGGGTGTCCTTTGTGGGGGGAAGTGGGGTTTAGGACAATTGCATGTGATTGTCATTCTTTAGCTGTCTGCATCCCACAGAGACTTTTTTCTGAGTCTTCCAGCTCTCCCAAGTCCTAGGTCTCTTTTACTGTTCTTGTAGCTGACTACAGTAGGCAGATGAGGAACTCTTAGTCAATCTGGAAAAACTCGACTGACTATAAACAATCCTAAATTGAAAGAAGTGTATGCCATTGGGGGGTGGGTGCGATAGTACAGAATGGAGCCTGCAAGTTCACGCACCGGGAGCCAAACCCCACCTAACTTGGACTGGACGTCTTCTTCCAGGGAATCCAGCCAGGGCCAATTAGAAATATGTCTTAAATTGGTGTCAGGGTCACCAAAAACAAAAACAGGATCCATGGGGGCCTGTGAAACTTCGAGTGCCATTTATAATCAGTTCAGTCATCTGACTCGCCAGGATGACCAGCAGTGCTCCCTGTAACTCGCCATTATCTGACCAATTACTGGAGCTACTTTATAATAAGGCTTCTGTTTGCTCTCATGGTGGGGAGTTTGGAATTGTGGCTTCTGGCCTGACACCAACGAGAGGACTTTGGGATAACCCCCAGAGCGTGAGTGCTTTGGGGCCTAGTGGGGTTGGGAACAAAGGGTCAAGTGTTGAGGGAGTGGGGAATTTATGGGTTGGGGACAGGTGTGAACAGTGGGCTTGGGGGTGGCCCAAGGGCACTGGATCAGAGAGGGCCAGTGCCACTCACAGCCTGCAGTGATACTAGACAGGGGGCGGCTGTGCAGAACCACAGATGACATTCCTTCTCCTCTTGATGGAAGTGGAGGCTGCGTCTGAGAGCTTCCCACCCTAGATTCTAGTGGGATTGGATCTGGAGGGGAAAGACCCCAAAAAGGAAAAAAAAAAAAAAAGGAGTACCAGAATCTCTGCAAATAGCTGACATGTCCAGGAGTTATCTGTTTATTTGGGAAGGAGGGAGAGTTGACAACCCAGTTTCCCATAATGACCTTGAGTTAAATAGCATTTGGCAATATTCGTGGGTGGTGGTGAGCCTTAGGGTGCAAAGGTGGCCCAAATAAGCGAGGGCTTTTTTTAAAGGGACACTAAGGCTATAAGAATTTGAAAGCTCCTAATTAGGACACATCTCTCCTTATCCACAGTGCACTGTGGCAAACTGAGGCAGGGCCAGTCACGGTTAGGGTCTCCAGGCGTAAAGCTCTTGCTTCTCAATTTTCTATGCCCTCTTAGAATTCCTTCCACAAAAGCATTCACAAACCTTAAGCTTATTCCCCTTCCCTCCAAGGGAACTAACTTCTGGCTAGTGGTCAGCCCAGGCTCCAGTCTTTGAGTTTGACATGGTGTTAGCAGGAACCCCTGGGAGGAGAAGTGGATTGTTCATTTAGAAGTATTTGTAGAGACCATTCCAGCCTTTGGTTTGGTGTCAAGCAAGTGGCTGGACTAGAGTCTTGGGCCATGATTGCAAACCTTGGGAGGTGGGGCAACATACACGAGCTCAATACCACATCAAGAACTCCAGGACCTTGGCTGGGAGCAGTGGCTCACGCCTGTAATCCTAGCACTTTGGGAGGCTGAGGCGGGCAGATCACCTGAGGTCAGGAGCTCGAGACCAACCTAGCCAACATGGTGAATCTCCATCTCGACTAAAAATACAAAAAATTATCCAGGCATGGTGGTAAGCACCTGTAATCCCAGCTGGTCAGAAGGCTGAGGCAGGAGAAGTGCTTGAACCCAGGAGGTGGAGGTTGCAGTGAGCCTAGATCGCGCCATTGCACTCCAGCCTGGGCGACAGAATGAAACTCTTGTCTCAAAAACAAACAAAAAAACAAACAAATACTCAATTCCCGTTTCCAAGAGGTAGTCTGAGGGGAGGTATTTCAGGGACGAAGTGTGGGAACTGGCTTGGAGTTCTGTCTTGCTATCAGTGAATTTACAGCATGTGGGTAGATTGCCCTGTTCCTAAAGCACCCAGCCAGGAACTAGCACTGTGAGATTTATGAACCCCATTCTCCAGCACTTCCATTCAGCAAGTCCTGTGTCCTTCCCATTCCTAGCCCTGGGGCCAGCCCAAGCTCATAAGTCCCTTGACTCCGTCTCTGAGAGACCTAGCTTAGCAAACCTGCCTGGGGTATCTGTTCGGTGTTTGGCATAGCTCTGGGCCTGTAGGAAAATGTAGCAAAGATGAATAAAGACCTAGAACGTGGCCAGGTGCTTACAGTGAAGGCACAAATCACCATGCGTGTGTGCTTCCTGTGGTTACCATGACAAATTAGCACAAACTTGATGGCTTACCACAACAAAATGTATTCTCTCGTGGTTCTGGGGGCCAGAAGTCTGAAATCAAGGCGTCAGCAGGGTTCTGGGTTCCTCTCCACTCAGAGACCCCAAGGGAAGATCCTTCGTCATGTCTTCCAGCTCCTGGTGGCTCCTGATGCTCCTTGGCTTGTAGAAGCATGGCTGCAATCTCTCCTTTCATCATCACATGGCCTTCCTCACTGTGTGTGTCTAGGTCTCGTCTTTTTTTTTTTTTTTTTTGAAACAGAGTTTCGGTCTTATTGCCCAGGCTGGAGTGCAGTGGCGTGATCTTGGCTCACTGCAACCTCCGCCTCCCAGATTCAAGCAATTCTCCTGCCTCAGCCTCCCGAGTAGCTGGGATTACAGGCACGTGCCACCACGCCCAACTAATTTTGTATTTTTAGTAGAGACGGGGTTTCTCCATGTTGGTCAGGCTGGTCTCGAACTCCCAACCTCAGGTGATCCACCCACCTCGGCCTCCCAAAGTGCTCGGATTACAGGCATGAGCCACCACGCCCACCCCCATCATTTTCTTATAAGGACACTAGTTATTGGATTCAAGGCACATACTAAATCCAATGTGATTATATCTCAAGATCCTTAACTAGTTACAGCTCCAAAAACTCTCTTTCCAAATAAGGTGAGATTCTGAAGTTCTGGATGGGCATGAAGTTTGGGGGATGCTACATGGTGGAAGCACAGAGGAGCAGTTCATTTATAGCAAGCGCTCATGAAAGGTTTCATGAAGGAGGGAGCATTTGACTGAGCCTTGAAGAAGGTCAAGAGTTTCAACCAGAAGGGGTGTGACAAGGGCAATCTAGGTGCAAGAAACCTCCTGATCGAAGGCTCTACCTGGCTGGAATTGCGAGAGGGAAGTAGAAAAGAAAGCAAGAAAATACTGTATCCTGGGATAGGGAGGTAAGCAGGGAGTTTACACCTCAGACTCTGAGTCAGGTCAGTACTGGTGGGAATAGGAAAAAAGAGAAAGAAGAGAAGGGTCCAGACAGGTCATCTATGGGTCTCTAGAGTCATCAGGCCAAAACAGCTGCACTAGCAAATTTACAGGCGAGAGAGCAGTGGCCCATCTCTCCTATCCTCTCTGTGCAGCCTGAAAGCAGGCAGGTAGGCTACCTGTTCTACCTATGACCGCTAGAAGTGTTTCTCCGCTTGGAGCATGGGTCACAACTGACCTTACGAATGAGGCTGTCTCACGAATAGACAAACATCTCCTTCTTACTCCCCCAGGCCCTTCCCTTGGGGAAACAAAGGTGTCAACTCTCGGAGCACGGCCCCCTGCAGTCTTTCTCACCTGTGCAGGAGGCCAGAGACTAAGCTTTTATTTATTATTTATTTATTTAAAAATAGAGATGGGAGTCTCTCGCTATGTTGCTTAGGTTAGTCTCGAACTCTTGGGCTCAAGCAATCCTCCCTTCTTGGCCTTCCAAAGTGCTGGGATTATAGGTGTGAGCTTCCACACCCGGCCAAGACTGGGTTCTTGACCCTGGAAAAGTTACTACCTTCTCCAGGTTGCAGCTGAGAAGCACCCCTATAAAATGAGAGGGGTTACAATGATCCCTAAGATCCTGGCATGCTCGAAAATTCTCATTTTACGGATCAGTCAACCCAAGAAAGCAATGGATTGCCAGGCTTCCCTGAGTTGCAAGCAGGAGAATTCCGGGTGAAGAAAGCATTTGTCCCTATCACTGATGATCTCAGTCTTTGCTAGTCATCAGATGCCGCCAAATGAAAAAGAAGCAACTCAGAGTTGGAAAATGTGCTGTGCCCCGCTTCACAGAGCCCCACACCCATTTAAAACTCCCTCAACAGGTAGCTGTCTGCCGTGGATTTAGTTCAGCTCTTGCAGAAGATGTTAATATTTCCAGACTGTCGCTTCTAAGGGAATAAGGGACCTGAGTTCCCTAACTAGCATGTCAAACAAAGTTTCCTGTTTTTTCTCCTTAATTCACCACCTTCTCTATTTGGGCTTTCAAGAATGCCTCCTCCCTCTAATAATACTGAATCTGAGTCAAGTTCATTTTCGTGTACCTAACCCTTCTGCTAATTCTCGTTTCGACTTCAAGCTCTTCGAGCTTCCATCTTTTCAGATGAAGCGCACTTGTTTATGGCTGCACAGATCTCTGTATCATTGCAAGCCCTCTGATCTCTGTATCATTGCAGTTACTTTCTCTGGTTCATTTCCATCTTGGTATTTGCCGAGGCTGTCTACTTTGAGAAAGTGATCTCAGCTATATTTACGAGGTGTCCTTTCTACCCAGGAAATGCATCTGGTTGTCACAATCGCCGTAACAAAAGCCCTTGTCTTAACCTGCCACTACCAGCGATATCCTACCACAGTATCAGTGTGGGATGGGTTCCACACACTACACGTTCTCCCTTATCCTTGGACAAAAGCATGAACACACCTAGAATTTTATGAGGCCATGCCCACTGTTGCCCTCAGGAGACACAATCCAAAAATATAAGTCCGTAAGGTACTTGAAACATTTCAAACGTATTATTCAGGTGAACCAGGAGGATTAGGAAACCATTGAAGCCCACCAGAAATGAGAAAAGTGAGTCTATTTAGACACTAGCATGCCCAAATGTGTGCTCATCTGCTGTGGCACCCCTGAAATGAGTGAGATCTTAGAATCTGAAAATGAGCAGATGCCTAGATTCTCAACAAGAGAGTGCCGGGTTAGCAAGTGAATGGTTGGTGGGAACTCATTCATTTATTCACTTATTCATACATTCAGCACATGTACTGAGCACCTGCTATATGCCAGGCGCTGTTCTGGGCACTGAAGGCATGCAGGGAGCAAAGCAGATGAAAATCCCCACCCATGTAGTGAGAGCTGGCATTTTAGTAAGAGAGACAGATAAAAAGCAAGATCAATAGAACAGTACATTCTCATGCCTGTAATCCCAGCACTTTAGGAGGCTAAGGCAGGTGGAACACTTGAGGTCAGGAGTTCAAGACCAGCCTGACCCAACATGGTAAAACCCCTGTCTATACTACTACTACTAAAAAAGAAAAATAGCTGGGTGTGGTGGAGTGCACCTGTAATCCCAGCTACTTGGGAGGCTGAGGCACGAGAATTGTTTGAACCTGGGAGGTGGAGGTTGCAGTGAGCAGAGATCATGCCACTGCATTCTAGCCTGAGCAACAGTGTGAGACTCTGTCTCAATAAGTAAGTAAGTAAATAAATAAATAAATAAATAAATAAATAAATAAATAAAACAGCACATTGAATTGTCATCATAAGCGATAAGGAGAAAACCAATGAGGCAAGGAGGACGGGAATGCGAGGGCCTGAGATTCTAGGTAGGGTATAAGGAAGGCCACACTGAGAAGGGCACACGAGGAAAGACCTGAAGGTGGCAAAGGCATGGTGGGAAGGGAGCAGTGGCGTTCTGGGGAGAGGACAGAGCAAGGGCTCTGAGGAGAGAGTAGAGTGTCTGAGGACCAAGAGGTGGCCAGTGTGGCTGGAGCAGTGAGTGAGTGGGGAGGAAGAACTGAGGGGGACAGGTTCCCATGAAGGACAGGTGGACCTAGCTGACCCTGAGACTCAAGCGTCATGCCCTCACCCAAGCCTTAGCAGGATCCCCTGGCTGCTGTGACAGGCAGGCGGTGGGTGTCAGGTCAGTGGTCGGGGATCTGCTAGGAGGCTGCTGGGTTTCCATGCCTCCTCCAAGAATATCACCCAGACTTGCCTTACCACCTTCTTTGGGAGCTTCCCAGAGCTCAGGGAATGCTCTCAGCTTTGCACTAGTTTTAGAGGATGCTGAGGGCCTCCTCCGATATCTTTACCGTCAAGATGGAAGTGTCTGGGCTGAGGGAAATGGAGAATCTAAGCAGGCCGGGGTGCCACTGTTGGAGGGGGAGGGAGGCACCTGGAACCCAGCCCTCGGGGCTCTGCTGGGCAGCCTTGCTGCCAGTCAGATCCTGATATTTCTTGCTGGTATAACTTAGGTGAGGAGTGACAACCAGCTTCAGGGTGACATGGTTCCGAGAAATCATGACTGTTGACTCCGTTCATTGATTTCAGCAAACTAGGCCTTGGAGATAGGGCAGGGAACCTCATAAACAAAGTTCTCTCCTTGTGGCACTTAGTGTTCCTGGAGTGAACAGCATCCCCAGATTGGAAAAGCTCCTGACACTGTGGAAGGATAAGTTGACACCAACAAGCTGGCTTCTAGTAGCAGTACTGCTGAACCCCTCTAAATAAAATCAGATAACTGTGCTGATGCTCAGAATGAAGGAGATGCTTTTCAGTCCTACTTTGTCAAAATGACTTCTGGGGCATTGTGTCTGTGTGGGCCAGCACTTTGGCAAGGCCCTTGAGCAACTGGAGGGTATCCAGGGAGCAGGCTGGGTGACGAGGGCTACAAGCCATGACTTGGGTTGGGTGGCAAATCCATGGGAGTATAGTTGACTGCTTAAGAGGTAGGAGAGGGTATCAGCTGCACTCTGGTACCAGAGAGGCATGGGAACTGTTCTAGATGGTTCTGGAAGCCCACACCAGGCCCATGGGGAGAGCTTGAAAATGCAGACCTGGGCCCTGCAAGAGGAACACCCTCCTGCCCTTTGGAACAGGCTGCTCTTTAAGCAAACATGGTGTCGAGATTTCTGCATTGGGGGAGGTTAGGTTCTGGACAACCTCCCGGGTCCCTTCTACCCTTTGATTCTGTGAGTCATTGTCATGATGTCAGTGAGAGCAATGACCCAGGCAAGGGCAGGGGGCAGGAGGAAAAGAGGACACCAATTCTCAACCAACACTTGAGAATTAAAAGGAGGCAGCCCTTCTCAGCATGACTTCAGCAGGATCTTCCAACAGTGATGTCATTCCTTTGTCCAGGCTTTCCAGGGTGCTGGGGAGCAGGGAGGAGGCGGGAGGGTGCAGGGTGGGCACAGATTCATATCCTTCACTCAGGCTTAGATTCCTGTGGCTTCCTAACTGGATGCTGATGGTTTCTTTGGGTTCCTAGTAATATTCACGACTGTGGTAACTTTACGTGGCTGTGGTACCATACGTGATTGGTAATATCCTGTGGTAATATATAAAGGGGCTTCAAAAAGGTTGTGGAAAATGGAATTAAAGGATGAAAATAAAAACTATGGGCCAGGCGTGGTGGCTCACTCCTGTAATCCCAGCACTGTGGGAGGCTGAGGCGGGCAGATCACTTGACGTCAGGAGTTCAAGACCAGCCTGTCCAACAGGGTGAAACCCCATCTCTACTAAAAATACAAAAATTATCCGGCATGGCGGCACATGCTTGTGATCCCGGCTACTCGGGAGACTGAGGCAGAAGAATCACTTGAACGTGGGAGGTGGAGGTTGCAGTGAGTGGAGATTGCATCACTGCACTTCAGCCTGGGCGACAGAGCAAGACTGCGTCTCTCTCTCTCTCCATATGTTTATATACACACATACACACATATACACAAATATATATATATATATAATTTCTCAACATAAGCTTCATCAAGTTGCAAGACACTTTTGTAAGTGATACCAGCCATCTAGTTCATCCCAAAATAATTGACCGTCCTGAGAGTTCAGCCATGTCAATACAGTCTTTTTTTTACATCATTAGCTGAAGAGAAATGGATGCCCTTTGTCTTAGTCCTTTCTCACATTGCTATAGGGAAATATTAGGGACTGAGTAATTTATAAAGGAAAGAAGTTTAATTGACTCACAGTTACGCATGGCTGAGGAGGCCTCAGGAAACTTACCATCATGGCGGAAGGAAAAGGAGGAGCAAGGCACCTTCTTCACAAGGCAGCAGGAAGGAGAATGAACTTAGGAGGAACTACCAAACACTTATAAAACCATCAGATCATGTGAGAACTCACTATCATGAGAACAGCATAGAGGAAACTACTCCCATGATCCAATTACCTCCACCTCCTCTCTCCCTGAGCACATGGGGATTATTAGGATTATAATTCAAGATGAGATTTGGGTGGGGACACAGAGCCTAACCGTATCACCCTTTGAAGATTTTTTAAGATTAGGAAACAAAAGGAAGTCAGAAAGAGCCAAAGCAGGACTGTAAAGTGGATGCCTGCCTAATGATTTCTCATCAAAACTCTCACAAAATTGTCGTCGTTCGATGAGAGGAATGAACGGGGAACCTTGTCTTAGTGGAGCAGGACTATCTGGTAAGGCTTTCCTGGGTGTTTTTCTGCTAAAGTTTTGGCTAACTTTCTCAAAACACTCTCATTATAAGCAGATATTATTGTTCTTGTCCCTCCAGAAAGTTAACAAGCAGAATGCTTAGAACATCCCCAAAAAACTGTTGCCATGACCTTTGCTCTTGGCCGGTCTGCTTTTGCTTTGACTGGGCCACGTCCACCTCTTGGTAGCCATTGCTTTGATTGTGCCTTGTCTTCAGGATTGTAGTGGTCAGTGCTTCATCTTCTCTTACAGTTCTTTGAGGAAATGCTTCAAGATCTTGATCCCACTTGTTTAAAATTTTCATTGAAAGCTTTGCTCTCATCTGCACCTGATCTGGGTGCAGTAGTTTTGGTGCTTATCAAGTGGAAAGTTTGTTCAACTTTAGTATTTTAGTCAGAATTGTGTATGCTCAACCAATGGAGATGTCCATGGTATTGGCTATTACTATTACTATTATTTTTTTTTTGCTGTTAATTGTCAGTCCTCTTCAGTAAGAGCACAAACAAGATGAATTTTTTCTTTCTAATTTGATATGGATGGTCTGGCACTTCCAAACATGAAGATGTTTATCTTCAACATCGTCTTATCCCTTCTTAACAAGTTATCCATTTATTAAGTGCTGATGGATTTATTTATTTATTTTTATTTATTTATTTATTTTTTTTGAGACAAAGTCTCACTCTGTCACCAGGCTGGAATGCAGTGACATGATTTCAGCTCACTGCAACCTCTGCCTCCTGGGTTCAAGCAAGTCTTCTGCCTCAGCCTCCCAGGTAGCTGAGACTACAGGTACACACCACTACGCCTGGCTAATTTTTGTATTTTTAGTAGAGACGGGGTTTCACCGTGTTGGCCAGGAGGGTCTCAATCTCTTGACTTTGTGATCCGCCTGCCTTGGCCTCCCAAAGTACTGGGATTACAGGTGTGAGCCACCACGCCCAGCCAACTGCTGATTTCTTTAGGGCATTGTCCCCATACACTTTTAATAAAGCGTCAATGATTTCACCATTCTTCCATCTAAGCAAGCTTCATTGTAAATTTGATGTTTGTTCTTGCTTCGGTTTTAGTAGAATTCATGTTGCTTTGATAGGGGGTTCTTTTCAAACTGATGTCTTATCCTTCTTAGTGCCTCAAACTAGATCCCATTTAGTCATGTTATAACAAGTTAGTTATTTGGGGGCAAAAAAAAATCTCAAATATATGCCTAGTTTTTTCATAATATGCATTTTCCTTGAACTTTTTGAAGACCCTTTGTACATGATTATGGTAAAAGCAGGAATGTAGGAATATACGTGGCACTATTACTATACATGGTACTATTAATATACATGGTATGTTAATGACTGTGGTACTGTAGAGGACATGGTATTGTACATGGCTATGGTATTCTACATGACTATGTCACTATATGTGACTATAGTACTATACATGATGTGGTACTGTACATGGCTGTGGTACTATATATAACTGATAATATACATGACTCTAGTACTATACATGATTGTGCTAATATATATAACTGTGGTGATATACATTGACTGATACTGTATGTGACTGCAGGACTGTACATGATGGTAGTTATATATGATTGTGGTAACATACATGGCTGCTAATATACATGGCTGACACTATACATGACTTTGGTACTGTACATGACCATGGTAATATACAAGAGAGATACTGTACATGACCTTGGTAATATACAAGATGGATACTCATACAAGACCATAGTAATATGCAAGAATGATACTGTACATGACCATGGTAATATACAAGATTGACACTGCATATAACTGTGGTAATATACAAGATTGATTCTGCATATAACTGTGGTAATATACAAGATTGATTCTGCATGTAACTGTGGTAATATACAAGACTGATGCTGTACATGACCTTGGTAATATACAAGATGGGTACTCTATAAGACCATAGTAATATGCAAGAATGATACTGTACATAACCATGGTAATATACCAGATTGATACTGTACATAACCGTGGTAATATAGAAGACTGATACTGTACATGACCATGGTAATATACAAGGCTGTGGCACTGTACGTGGCTGTGGCAATGTGTGTGATGATGGTAACCCACGTGACTTGGTACTCTACATGACTGCACAGTGCTTTTGCACATTCACTGTCGACCTTCTTCTTTTTTTTTTTTTTTTTTTTGAGATGGAGTTTCGCCAGTTGCCCAGGCTGGAAGGCAGTGGCGCGATCTTGGCTCACTGCAACCTCCACCTCCTCCCGGGTTCAAGCAATTCTCCTGCCTCAGCCTCCCGATAGCTGGGACTACAGGCGTGCGCCCCCACACCCAGCTAATTTTTATATTTTTAGTAGAGACGGGGTTTCACCATGCTGGCCAGGATGGTCTCTGTCTCTTGACCTGTGATCTGCCCACCTCAGCCTCCCAAAGTGCTGGGATTACAAGCATGAGTCACCATGCCCGGCCACCAGCGCGCATTTCTGAGATCCAGGTGAAGTGGCCATCCTGGGACACGTCGCTGAGGGCAGATTCTGAACCCTGGCTTCCCAGCTTCAACCCTCCATCTTTTCCCACTGCAACAAATAATCTCAGCCTGGCCTGGCCTGCCTCATTCAGGGTCATGGAGAGGTCAAGAGACAAGCTGTTAAGTAATGGGGCTGAGTACACAGAGGGTTCTGGAGAGAGCTGTGATAAGCAGTGAGTGAGTCAACAGGATGCGGGCAGGGATGTAGTGAAATCCGCTTTTACACAAACATCGTTTAGAGCGCTGAGTAGCAGTATTTGCATACAATGAATGGGAGACTTGCCAAAGGAATAAAATAGTCCTCAGATATCAGGGTTTCTTTTAAAGAGTAAACTGACAAGCTTGGAAATAGCACAGTTGAATTTCTTTCATTTGACAACCAGTGTGACGTCTTAACATGCAGAGACCCAGCTGCAGAGGAGACAGTGAGTGACAGCTCCCTCCAGTTAAGCCCGAGGTCACTGAGCTCTGCGTGGCCTGAGAGCTTTGATCACTGTAAATTAAGGAAAATCTTAGAAGACTTCTCGAAGGAGGTGGCGACTGAGGGGGTTGCAGTAACTCTCAATTTTTTTGCTGGTTGTAGAGCCCTTCAAGGGTCTGAAGAAAATATGAGCTCTATCCCAGGAAGAAGGTGCAACTGAAAGTTTTGTACTTTTAAAGGGGCATGTACACCTGTCACCTATCCTAGACTCTGGGTTAAGAAGGCTTGGACTAGATACAATCAAAACCCATCCAAGTCCTACAGGCTGAGATGCAGGCCCAGGGCGAGAGCTCGTGTGAGAGGTAGGGAATGCCCTGGTATCCTGTGACACAGAAGGCAGGGCAAGCTCAGGGTGGAGAGTACACATGTGTGGCTTGGTGCTTAAGGCCACCAGTGGTCAGCCTGGTGAAGGCCACTGGGCCCCAGTCTTTCTTACCCCATTGGCCATCCCTACTTCAAGGAATGTGACCTTAAATCCCCTTTTCGGCAGCCTTTCAGGGATTTTGATGAGTGAAGCGTATGATGATCTTGTCCACACTGAAACGGCCTCCTAGGGAACATGGTCTCCTGTCTGCGTCCCACCTCTCCCAACCACTTCTACCAGCCTCCAAGCCGCGCGGTTCCCACGCAGACCTCAGCACCAGCTGAGGTTCAAGGTCCAGGTTTTCAAACTGGGTTCCAGAGCACCCTAGAGGCCCCAAGAAGGTGGGGCCAGGTGGGAGATGGAGCAGGATGGGTTCTGAGGGACCCCTCCTTCCTGTGGACTAGGTCAGTGTTGTCACCTCTGTTTTGTGGCTTACAATTCCATGTTAAGATTTTGGTGTGCGTTTTGAAAGAAAGTCATTGTTCTAAAGGAAAAAAATAAGGCTTGAAAAGGATGCTTCAAGGAAATGACTCAGCCCACTCCCTCTCCTGGATGGACCCTTCTTGGATTTGCTGGATGTCCCCTCTTTAATGACACCTCCACCTTTGGCTCTGTAATCCAAGGTGCTGTGGCTTCTGGACCAAATGCCCTCTAGTTCGCTTGGGCCTTTGCCCCTCAGCAGAGGAACCCACACTCCCACCCCAAACGTGTGGAACCCCAGACCCTGCTCTGCGCTCAGCCTGGGCACCTCCTCTACCACCGAGGTGCCCACAAGCTAGAAACCCTGAATACCCAACCAGGGCTGAGACAGCCTCTCCAAGGGGACTCAGCCCAAATCCATTTGCCAGAAAGGACACAGGAGGCTACTGCCTGGCCCTCCCTGCCTCCAAAGCACCCAGCCCTGGGATAGTATGCCTTGACAACCTCAGCCCCAAAGCCCAGACCTGGCCCATGGGCAGTGTCACAGCGGCCAAAATCTTTTGGGCTGTAGAGGCCGGCTCTGGCCAGTGCACTCATGCAATTTACAGTGCCGGCCAGGGCTGCTGGAAACCCGTTCCTAATGCCGTAGATTAGGAGGGGCCTCCCAGTGACTTGCTGTGTGACCTTGGGCGAGCAACTCTCTCTCTCTGGGCTTTGGTTCCCTCATCCGAAAAATGAAGATGTGGAAATTTAGTGAAATAGCTCCTATCACCTCCTGGGTGACTGTAAGAGTGTTTGCAAGAGACAACCACTCCTTCCAGTTGGGGCAATGGCCGTGGGGGTGAAGGGCGGTGGATACCCCCTGCTCCAGCCCTTCTCCATCTGCGTATTAGACCAGACGCTCTGCAGGACGCCAGGGACAAAAGGCAAAAAACCCGCTGGCCTGACTCACCCTGGTTCTGGGACTCCCCCAGGAAGGGGAGAGTTCTGCCCCTGCCACAGAAGCCCTCGGGGGAATTGGAGCCCTTGACCCTTTCTAGAAGTCTGTGGGAGGGAACCACTCCCTACAGGGAGTCTGGCCATCTCCCTTCCACCCAAGGCCTCACCCCTGTTGAGATGACCCGTGGCACAGCCCCTATCTTCCCAGGCAGGGGCTGGTCCAACATGGGCCTTTCTGCAACCCAGGGGCTGAGGCTGGTCAGGGGTACGGTCTCTTCTCTGGTCCCGGCTGCCCAACCCCCACAACCATCCAACTTCCCCCACCCAAGACATTAGTCATTTTTATCTCTGCCTCCAAGTAGCTCAATTGGGCAGGACTGGGCTGCGGTGAGGCCAAAGTCTGGGGTTACCATAGCAACTCACCACGCTTTGTGGCTGCTTGTTGATATCCACAGGGTCAGGGGGCATGCCCTCCTCACTCACCAAGTATCTGGCAACTGGCACAGTGTCTGGCCCACAGCAAATACTTAATAAACGGTTGTTGCCTGAATAAATGCATGACCAACCCATTGTAGCTAGTTAGAGCCAGTGATTACCAAGTACCTACTATGTGCCAGGGACTGTTCTAAGCCCTGACATGTCACAAGGTCATTTACTCCTCGAAGTAACCTTCCACCGTGGGTGCTGTTATCATCTTCCTCTTACCAACAGGACTCTGAGGGTCAGTAAGTTAGAATCACACAGCTAGTAAATGAGCCAGCAGGATTGGACCCCAGGATGTCTGCTTGTAACCAATGAGTCTTGCCTCTTGGTTGATACCTTCACGGAAGAGATGGCGCTGATGGCCGCTAGTGGAGTCTGTAGCCAGACAGTCTACATGGGTCAAACAACATCACCTCCCGCTTTCCTGACAGGGGCTCTGGAGGTGTTGCGCTGATTGGTTTATTGATTCACGGGACCAGAACTCCCTGGGTAGGGCTGACTTTGGCACCTCTCCAGGGGCCAGTGCTGTCAGGACTCAGGCGAACTTCTCTCTCCCCTCACCTTTAGGCAGACCTCTCTGCCACGGGGCTGCTCACACCTGCCCCCTGCTGCTGGTAACATCACCCTCCCAGCTCCCATTCAAGTAGACAGGCAGGTGTTCTTTGCCCAGAAGTCCTGGAAGGGTCCAGGAATTGGGTCTCTCTGGCAGTGACCGGGTGAGCCTCAACCAAGGAAATGGTGCTCTATTTGGCCAGCTGTGAGTCACGGCCAGACTCTGAGCCAGGGTATACCAGCCCCAACCAAGCCATAGGGTTTGGGAGTTGGGAAGTGGGCTTCTCTGCAGGGGAGATGGGGGTACCATGAGCAGGAGCAAGGGGTCCAGTACACCTTCTTGTGGAAGGACAACATTCGTTTTTCAGTCGTGCCACAGGGAAACAGCCGGGAGAGCCAGGCCTGCCTGTATGAGGCAGCCCTCCAGATCTCATCCTGCAGACCTTGTGAGGTCGTTTACTGATGCCTTACCCCCCTCTATCTCTTCAAGAAAAAAAAAGATAGAATGGACTTTTCTGGGTTGAGCTAAAATCTCTGCCTTCTAGGAGATTGTAGTTCAAAGAGGCAAAATGCTCAGCCACCGAAATCCAGCAAGTTGTCAACAGACTGACTTTGGAACCTTTTCTAGACGATGTAAGGCCACTGTGATATGAGAGGAAACAAAGCCCTTTGCTAGGTCTCAGTTCACAGGTACGAGAGGTCCGCTCTCCCTCCCCTCCAGCTGCAGGCAGGGAGCAGAACAGAGAGGATATCGGGTCCTTCCAAGGTGGTTGGTGGGGGGTCTGTGGAGTCTTTTTTTTTTTTTTTTTTTTTTTTTTTGAGACAGAGTCTCACTCTGTCGCCCAGGCTGGAGTGCAGTGGCACGATCTTGGCTCACTGCAAGCTCCGCCTCCCGGGATCACGCCATTCTCCTGCCTCAGCTTCCTGAGTAGCTGGGACTACAGGCCCCTGCCACCACGCCCGGCTAATTTTTTGTACTTTTTTAGTAGAGACGGGGTTTCACCGTGTTAGCCAGGATGATCTCAATCTCCTGACCTTGTGATCCACCCGCCTCGGCCTCCCAAAGTGCTGAGATTACAGGCGTGAGCCACTGCACCCGGCCTGGAGTCCTTTTAGAGCTCCCCCAGCCCAGCAAGCAATAGCCCCTCTCACAGGCCTGGCAGCAGGTCACCGTGGGGAGCTGGGGCCAGTGTGACTGTAAAGGGCGGCGTGACCTTCATGCAGGCAGGCAGTCCTGCCAGACACACCCACGTGGCCTCTGTCCACCCTTGGCTGCACGGCCCATGTTCTTACATCCCAGTTGCCAAAGAATTAAGAGTCTGACCTGGCCTCTCCGGGCCACTTCCCTGTGAGCACACAGCAGAGGAGACAGGGTCCTTCAGGGATGGCAGGACACAAGGTCAGTGTGGACTGGACACATGGTGCCCTCCAAGGGCTCACACCTCCTCAGCCAGCAGATCCATGCCTTGGCTTTGGGGATGTCTCCTGAGTCTTCAAGTCAGTGGAAATGTTCATATGTGTGTGTGTGTGTGTGTGTGTGTGTGTGTGTGTGTGCACGCGCACGCATACACACACACAGATGTGCGGCTCTTTCTCAAGGAGCCAGTAAAGCATAGAGATTCAGATTTTGAGTTCAGGAGTCAACCACACCAAAGTTCATATGCTGGCTCTTCTGTTCACTTGCTGTGTGACCTTGAGCAAGTTACTGGACCTCTCTGAGCCTCCGTTTCCTCATCTGTCAAATGACGATTAAATGAGATAATACATTTAAAGTTCAGAGCCACAAAGCGAGTGCTCGGTAAGTGTTGGCCATGATGATGAGGCTACAGAGCATAACTGCACTCTCTACCAAAGTCTCCAGGCCATTTCATTAAGGCAGGAATGGCTTGTTGTGTTTGTTTTATTCATAAGTGCTGTTGATAGGTTCGTGTCGGGAGGAGACGCTGTGCCTTTCAGAGACTGTAGACTTTGAAGTAGGCAGATTCAGGTTTCAATCCCAGCTCTTCTGGCTGGAGGCCTTGGACCCATCCCTTGGCACCTCTAGATCAGCTTCCTGTTGCTGCTGTAACAAATTATCACAAACTTAGTGGCTTAAAGCAACACATATTACTCCCTTCCAATTCTAGAGGGCAGGAGTCTGACACGGGTCCCACTGGGCTAAAATCAAGGGGTCAGGGCTGCACTCCTGCGTGAGGTTCTAGGGGAGAATCCATTTCCTTGCCCTTTCCAGCTTCTAGGAGCTAGCTGCATGTCTTGGCTCGTAGCCACTTTGAAGATGGCCCCTCCATCTTCAAAGTCAACCAGTCATATCCTAGTCACATCTCCATGTGACTCTCTGCCTCCCTTGTCTACTGTGGTTACAGCAGGCCTTCTTGGAGAATCGAGGACAATCTATCTGAAACTGGCTGATTAGCCCTTTTAATTCCAGCTGCAACCTGAATTCCTTTTTCCCATAGGAGGTGACAGATTCATAGGTTCTGGGAATTAAAACATGGGCATCTCGGAGAACGGGCGTCATTCAGTCAGCTACACTCTCGAGCCTCGGTATCCTTATCTGTAAAGTGGCAGTGCAAATCCCAGCCTCCGAGGGAGGGACCTTGGGAAGATTCCAGAAGATTATTGAACATGGTGGCAGGGGATGAAAAATGTGGGTTGGGTCTGTCCTGAGCACCTGTTGAGCACAGAGCTCACACAGGAAGGGGAAGATGTCACAGTCCCTGCTGTAGAGCAACTGGCAGTGCAGCTGGTCATCGGGGAGGGTCTGCCCTTGGAGAGCAAAACCAAAACAGGGGACCTTAATTGTGCCCCACCTGGGTGGGCAGGTGCTCCACAGGAGAGAAAACTGAATCATCCCAGATGGCTTCCTGCAGAGTGGATTTGACAGAAGCGAAGGGCATTTGGGGGAGAGGGGCTTTCCCTCGTCACAAGGACATGGTTGACATTGCACAGGTATGGCAAGGGAAAAAAAACACCCATCTGCAGTCTTGCTGGGGAGATGGACCAGTAGCCTGCAGTGACCTGGTGGGGATGGGTGCCTTGGTAGGGCCGGACCATGGCTGGAGGCAGCTACAAGCACAGACGGGGGCTTTCAACCCGTCTTTGTTGTTGATAAAGTGCTACCCATGTGCTAAACAATTTACATGGACAATCTGATTTACTCCTCAGAGCAACCCTATGACACAGTCACAGTTCCCAGTTTAAAGATGGAAATACTAGGGCTCAGAGAGGTTAAATACTTGCCCGAGGTCACCTAGCCCAGGTAGCCATGGGATTCGAATCTAGGCAGTCTGCCTTCCAGGAAAGGAAACCTGGCTGTGCCTAGGACTGGGGTCTAAGCTGAGTCATGAAGGATGAGATGGAAGCAGCAGAAGGAAAATATCCCAGGCAGAGGGAAAGAGCGGAGCTAGAAAATGGGAGATGAGAGCGTTTGTTTCCTTTGGGAAAAAGACCCTGGCCTGGCCAGAACCAAGTGTGAGCAGGGAGTGGAGAGAGATGGACAGGGTCACACCTCACAGAGCCTGGTGGCTGTGGGGTGAAGTCTGGACATGACTGGGAGAGTGCTAGGGAGCCACTGAAGGCTTTCTACAGGATGCGTGACCAGTCCTTTCTATAGGATGCATGACCAGCCCACATTAATGGAAGGTGACAGAAGCCTGATTTTCCACAGAATTCTCTGATGTTGGAGGGAAGTGATGCTCTCTGAGAACCGCTGAAAATCACTTTCGGTGGGGCTGGTGCTTGGGAAAATTCCTGCCTCACCTGGCCCCATGGGCCAAGGGCCTGGCTTTTCTCCCAGCATCCTGGTCTTTGCAGGGTGTGCTGGCCTGGCCATTTCCCGTTGAATGTCCCACTTCCCCTGAATACCCTGGCCCTCTGGGCCCAGAGCCACAGCCTGACAGCATGAGACCAGTCAGCCGGAAGGGTCAACTCCAAGGCAGTTGACCTTCGTCCTAGCAGAGATTAAACTGATTCCTAATTAATAGCCTGTAGGATAGCTACCTTGGCACAGCTTGCAAGTAATTTAAGGCTTGTCCTTAGAGGCTGGTCCATAAATTATGTTTAATTAGCTGAAGGTCTCCCTGGGACACATCAGACTGGTGTGTGATTGAGCCTACCAGCTCAGTGACCTCTGAATTTCATGTTGGAGTATGAGGGAGATGCTGAGATACTCCAGTAAAATGTTTCTTTCCTTTACCAAAACAAGAGCTGAATTCTTAACTTCTGCTAGCAGCTCTGAGAGGTACCGCCACTCGGTTTGAGGGTCTCTGCTCAGCTAGTTCCTGGCTTTGCTCTTGACCGATTACTTATACTTCCAGGGTCTCAGTGCCTTATCTTTAAAAAGAAGCCGAGTTCAAGTCTACAGACCCTTATCTGAAACCCTTAAGGCTAGCTGTGTCTCATAGGTCTGATGTTTTGGACGTTAGAAATGCAATCCAGCACATAGGCCATATACCTAGTGACACCCACAGCAAGGCCTAGGGCAGCCACCCGTAATCACAGTGATAGTCACCACAGTGGGATAAAGAGACCAGAAGTAGCCTCATGATGGTTCCAATTAGGGTTTGCTCTAAATGCGTGTGTCAAAATTAAATTAGGATTTTAGAGCTTTTTGGATTCTAGAACAGAGGATAAGGGGCCGTAAACCTCACTGTTGAATTCAGAGAAGCTCCTAAATAAATGCTAATTATGATGAGGACTGTCGTTATTTTTATTTTACTTGTTGAGACAGAGTCTCACTCTGTCACCCAGGCTGGAGTGCATTGGTGCCATCTCAGCTCACTGCAGCCTCAATCTCCCAGGCTCACGTGATCCTCCTGAGTGGCTGGGACTACAGGCGCACACCACCACGCCCGGCTAACTTTTGTATTTTTAGTAGAGACACGCTTTTGCCATGTTGCCCAGGTTACCTGTTGTTATTATTCCTCTTTCCCCTACAGCTAATACACTGCCATATCTACCGCCCCTGCACATGTAGAGACTGGATGTGTGGGCAAACTTTTAGTTTGCCAGGTGTCACCTGTCTGCCAGGCATGTGTGATACATTCTCCCTGGAGTGGCTCTGCTGGAGCTGTGTTTGTGTTTCCTGCTGTCCAGGGGAGCGTGGAAGGCTTGTGACTTGGCACGAGGTCCCACTGGGTGTTTCTGTTGGGCACCCTCTGTGTGATGGCTGGGGTTGGCTTCCTGGGTGTGACCCAGGGATTCTCACTGGGCCCTGCACTTAGAAGCACCCTATACTTGGTTTGAGGCTTTGCTGTCACCATCTTGAAATTCTTTACAATTTTTGAACAAGGGACCCTGCGAATTAATGTGGCTGGTCCTAACGATAGCCATACCACACAGGTTGTCAATTTCATCCCTCCGAAGATCCCCTCAAAGGGAAGTTACTAATGTTTCACAGAAGAGGCAAAACTATTTCATTCATTCATTCACACGGTCACTGTGCACCTGATTACCAAGCCAGGTCTGGAAATTCCTCGGAGAGCCTCCGTTCTAGAGAACGTGTGTGTTTCAGAATGGGGAACATAGACAAAAACCAAGCAAACAAAGAACCACGATCGCTTCAGATACTCACTAAGTGCTGCAAAGACAAGAAAGCAGAGGGATGTGAGGGAGAAGGGTGTAAAGATTAACTTCAGCGAAGGAGAAGCTGGAATCAGGGCTGGAGTTCAGCTGTGCCTTGTTGCACTCCAGGAGTATTTGCTAAAGATCTGGGGTTATTTCAGGCCAGGCGTGGTGGCTCACGCCTGTAATCCCAACACTTTGGGAGACTGAGGTGGGTGGATCATTTGAGGTCAGGAGTTCGAGACCAGACTGGCCAAGATGATGAAACCCCATCTCTACTAAAAATACAAAAATTAGCCAGGGGTGGTGGTGGGCGCCTGTAATCCCAGGTACTTGAGAGGCTGAGGCAGGAGAATCACTTGAACCTGGCAGGCGGAGGTTGCAGTGAGCTGAGATCCCGCCACTGCACCCCAGCCTGGGTGACAGAGTAAGACTCCCTCTAGGGCGGGAGGAGATCTGGGGTCATTTGTACGTTCCCCACCCCCCACGAGGCAGGGTGGTCATTAGTTAATGGGGTCCAAGTAGAGGAGTCAATGGGGGTCTCCTCAAGCCAGGGGGGACTATTCATCCCTAAGACCTGGTCACCCCAGCTTCTCACAATAAACCCAGAGGCCCAGTTTTGGAGGGGCAGTGGGTGAGGAGAAGGGCAGCCTTGGTTTCTCTGAGGGTCTCCAAGTTCTCGCAGTGCCAGGCCCCCTGCGCCTGAGGCTTCTGACCAGCCCTGCGGCTTGGTGAGCATTTTCTTGCACTTTTGACCTTCCCCACACCAGCACAGGGAGGCCAGTTTCAGTTTTCCCCGCTTCCCCAGATGGAGATGTTGAAGCTCAGAGATGCCAAGTGACTCATCCAAAAGTCACACAGCAAATCGACTCCAGAGCAGATTCCTTGAGGCCCCAACCAGGCTGCTTTTCATTCCAAAGGGCAGTGCAGGCGCTCAGCTCTGAGCGCTGGCTGCCAAGTTAGTGCGGTCCAGGGCTGCTCTGGGAGCTCCGCGGGATAAACAGGCCCCCTGCTTCGGAAGGGAGGGGCGGTGCGCGGCCAACGGGACACTTTATACCTCTTTATACCTGGAAACCATCCCCGCAACCCCCCATCCAGTCTTTGCAAGGGAGAAGTAATGAGCTTCCCAGAAAGCCCGGAGCAAAGGCAGGCACCTCCCCAGTCTCTTCCCACGAAAACCCAAAGCTGACCCTGGAGGCCCAGCCCTCGGGTTTAGAGGCTCCTTGGGGGAAGCGGAGACAGAGACCCTAGTGGAGAGGCTGCCCCCGGAGGGGTGGGAGCTGCCAACCCCAGGGGTGCTCCGGGGGAGCAAGGCCGCTCCAGGGAGGCGGGTGCCCGCCAGGGAGACGGCGAGGGCTGCCGGGACGGTTCACGCGGCGGCCAGCAGACTGGCTGCGTGTTGCAATGTCTGGTGGCGTTTGCAGCATCCTGTCCGTGTGTGCAGCTGGGGTAACCTCGGGCCGGCGGAGGAGCGCGTGTGGCTCCTAGGCCCTGCGGCCGGAGGCTGCTGGCACCTTGCATCTCATTTACAGCTCCGGGTTCAGCCACAGGTCAGCGGCGCCCGTGACATCACGGCGTCTGTTTACCGACGGGTCTGGGCAAGAGCGGGCGGTCCCAGGGCGGGAGGGAGACCCCAGCAGCGCCCCGGCCTCCAGCCAGGCTCCCCTCCTCACCCCCTCCGCCCAGCCCCTCCCTGTCTGCACCTGAGACCTCAACCCAGCCCCCTTCTGCAGCCACCTACCCTGCCCCTTCCCCATCTGCACCCGGAGTCCCAACCCAGCTCCTCTCCACAGCCCGCAGCCTGTACCATTGCCCCCCATCTGTACCCTGACCCCACCTCGGCCTTCCTTCGCAGCCCGGCCCAGGACCCCAACCTGTTCCCCCGCTTTCCCCGCAAAGCCCTCCCTATCTGCTCCCGGGACACCAACTGGCCCCCTCCTCACCCGCTCCACCCAGTCCCCTCCCAGTCTGCACCCAGGACCCCAGCCTCGCCCCACCCCCTCCACATCTGTCTCCCGCCCCTTCTCATCCCCTTTCCACCCCTTTCCCATCCGCCGCTTGGGATCCCAGCCCGATCCCCACCCAGCACTGCAGCCCCGCCCAGCCCCTCCTGGGACCCCCGCGGCCCCGCCCCGCGCCCGCCCCTGGGCCCACTTTCAGAAAGACTTCCTGGAGCCTCCTGCCCGACCCGCTGAGGCTTGGCGGCTCCTCCTGCCACCCCCTCACGCCATCATGTGAGCCAGGCTGGCCTCCCGGCCGCGCACAGAGCCGGCTGCAGCTCGTTAGCTGTCAGGGCCAGGGTTGGGACGGCCCGGGCACTTTGTTATTGGAAACTGGGCTCACCCCGCCGCGCGAGGTGGGTCCCCGGCGCTGGCGCAGCGTCTTCCGCGGGAGCTGCTCGTGCCACCTGGAACTGCTTTCTCGCTCACCGCCTCCCCTCCCCCTCCCCCTGCGTAAAGCAATTGTTCTGGAGGCTGAACGGACCTGGGATTCTCTTCCCGCACACCTGGGGCTTGCCAGAGCCAACCCTCCTGGAGAGGGAGGCGCTGGGGCTCAGGGAACGGCAACCCCATTCTTCCATTTTCTCAGGCCAAACGCTCTGGAGTCATCTGGGAAGCTCACTTTCTCTAGCACCCAGCTCTGCAGCCGTCCAGAATCCCTCTTCTCCCATCACCTAAGCACCCCAGCCCAGCCCTTTCCAGCTTCGTGTCAGAGGCTGTTGTTTCTCTGCTTACAACCTCCCAATCTACCCCATCGAAGAATAGAATTCAAAGTCCTGCTGTGGCTGGTATCTCCCGCTTGCTCTTCCACACTGGTCTCTGTGCTGGGGAAGCTCATTCCCACCCCAGGGCCTTTGCACCAGCTGTTCCCTCCGCCAGGGATGTTCTTCTTCCACAAGTCTGTATCGCTCCCTCCTTCACTTCCCTCGGGTCTCTTCCAAAATGTTACCTTAACCAAGAGGACTTCCCTGCATCCCCCCATCTAAATACCACTCCCACCCCATAATCACTCCCTCCAGCCCCCTACAAAGCTATGTGTTCCTCCCATGCACTTCTAGCCACCTCTACTTAATATACCGTCATTCATTCTTGTGAACAGGTGTTCATGCTCGTCGTCCCTGGACTTACACGTAAGCAAACTCCGCAAGTGGGATAAACGTATTCCCCGCTGGATCCCAGGGCCTCCAAAGTGCCTGGTGTACACAATTCCACAAATACTCCATGATTGAATGAATGAATGAATGAATGAATGAATGAGGCAGGACAGGGCTGTTAAAAGAGCTTCCCTTTGGAGTCCAAGACTTGCTTTGAAACTTCTAGTAGTGCAACCTGCATGAGTTACTTGGATTGTCCAAATTTGAATCCACCCCACTGGACAGTAATCTGGAGAGGTGTGCTGTGAGGGAAGGGTGGTCTGTAGATGCTGGCTCTTCCCTCCCCTCCTTGGCACCCCCACCGCAAGGTCACCCAGCACTTTGCAGCAAGAGGTCCAGTGGGGGAAAAGGGCAAAGGTGGTGAGGCACCAGCCATGAACTCTAGCCTGAGTTTCTCTGCCTCCGTGTTTTGCCAAGTGCAGCGCTGGGCAGTCAGATGGAGGTGGAGCCCCAGCCAGTCTTGTGGGCTGTGGATGTTTGTGAAAAGAAACATCAGCCCATGGATTTCTGGCTGGGAGTGAACAGTGTTCTGCCCGCCCCGAGTCAGCTTTTGTGACAGTTTCCCTGGAGGGTTTTCTGAGTGGTCCCAGAACCAAAAGTTTCGCAAGAATCACACCCAGGGATGAGGTGGAGACTGCTCAGTTGTCACGTACTGGCTCTTGGCAGGGCATGTTTTTAGCGTTTGAAGGAGTGTCCTCAGGAACATGAGGTGCTCGTCGCAGGGGAAGACGTGCCTGTCTCAGCAACTGCGAAGGAGGAAATCAAAGAAGGGTAGAAATCAAATCAGAGCTGGTGTTTGTGGGGTTGGGGCATTTTACATGAAGACCTCTTGGGTAAAGAGACCCTTGAGCAGAACCTATGAGAAGGTGGCCAGGTGTGGTACCTCACTCCTGTAATCCCAGCACTTTGGGAGGCTAAGGCAGGAGGATCACTTGAAGCCAGGAGTTCAAGACCAACCTGGACAACAATGTGAGACCCCCATCTCTACAAATAATAATAATCATAATAATTTTTTAAAAAGAAGAGAGGGTGCCCTACAAGGAGAGGGATACTTGGGAAAAGAGAACAGAGAGAAGCCGGTGCAAAGGCCCTGAGGTAGAGGGGAGCCAGTGCTTCTGTAGGGCCGAGACCTAGGAGGGAGGAGCTGAGACGAGGGATGGGGCAGACCAGGAAGGGCCTGCGATTCCAGTAAACACTAGATTCCAGTCTGTGAGATGGGCAGCCATCAGTAGTCATGAGCAGGGTAACGTGGTCTGACACATTCTAGAAGGATCTCTGCCTGCTCTGTTGAGAACAGACTGAGGCAGGGGCCCTGGGGCAAAGGTAGGAGCTGGGTGACCTGTTGGGACCAGGTGAGGGATCCACCTGTGCTCCAGGTGAGGGGCACTGAGGCAGGGCCCTGAGGAGCAGTCGTGGAGGCGGCGAGAAGTGGTGAGAAGCTTCTGGATTTCAGAGGTCAGGCTGACAGGGTGCGTGGTGGAGTGGGCATACGGTGAAAGAAAATGCTTAATGCGGGAGAGTGAAGAGGCTTCAGAGGTTAAAAAGAGCTGGGCATCTGAAAACACGGAATGGTGTGGAGGGGACACAGCTTCTGTCGCTTCCAGCCTCGGGAGCCTGGGGCTGGGCCTTGCTTGGCCTCCTCCATCGAATGAGGATAATGCAGCCGCCCATTTGTGTTAGTTTCCTGTCAATGGCACAACAAATGACCACGAGCTGCGTGGTCCAAAACACCAGAGCTGCTCTCACAGTTCCAGTTCTGGGTACCAGAGGTCCGAACTCCAGGTGTCAGCAGGACCCCACTCCCTCCCGGACTCTAGGGAAGGATCCTTCCTTGTCTCTTTCAGCTCCTGGTGGCTCTTGGCAGCTCCTGGCATCGCATGGCTTGTGGCCGCCTCACTGCAGTCTCTGCTTCCGTCTTCACACAGCCTTCCTCTCCTCTGTGTACGTCTCTGTTCTGTCTCTCATGAGGACACTAGTCCTTAGATTCAGAGCCCACCCTAACCCAGGGTGATCTCACTTTGAGATCCCCAACTCAATTACAGCTACTCAGTTACAAAGACCCTTTTTCTGCATAAGGTCACATTCACAGGTACCGAGGGTTAGGACTTGGACTCAGCTTCTCAGGGGACACTAATCAGCCGACCGTACCACCCCCAGGCAGCCAAGAGGACTCAGTCTAAGAGCCCAGAGCAGGACCCAGCCTGTAGTAAACACAGATTGTTCACTGTGGTGGCGGTGAGTGCTTGCCACAGTCCCACCCCACCCACTTGGAGACAAAGGGTGTTCCAGGCATACCCCGCACCCCTCACAGCAACCAGCCCTGGGCACTGTGCTGACCCGTGCTCAGAACAGCTTCTGTCCTCACCTGTCCTCCCACCTGAGCCCCATCAGAGCCCCGGTGTCCTCGCAGAGAGGCAAGGAGCATCTCTGTCACGCCTTTCAATAACCACTTAGTCATCAAGACCGTAGGATGACCGCACCTTTTCGTCGTTCCCCGGGAGGTGGACACCTTTCTGTCCAGTCCTTGGCACATGGCATCTGCTCACTGTACCTGTGCACTGAATGGACATGTTGTTTCGTGGGGTCACTTTGCTCCCGCAGGTGAAGTCAGCGGCAAAGGGCACAGGTTGCTTAAGTTGAGGTTCCGGCTCTACCGCTTACCACTTGCAATTACATAACCCCTTCGTGTATCAGTTTTCTCCGGTATGAGCCCTTCTAGAGCTGACAGAGAACTAGACGCCCCACGGCACCCATGCGAGGCGGCGTGGCCAGCTAGTGAGCCCCGCGTGCATGTCAGAGCTGCTGTCATTCCTGTGCCTCCCAAGCGGGCCGGTTCCAGGCTGGACGCCCGCCTGGAGGAAGTCTCTGCCCTGCTCCAGGTTGCGGTCAGGGCCTTGTGGGAGGGCAACACCGCGGGCTGATCTAATTTGAGGAGCTTCATCACAATCTTCCCCAACAGCTGAGCCAGCGGTAGCCAAAACATTCTCGGCAGGCCAAAACAGGGGCCTGGAGCCAGGGAGTCTGTTTCGCAGGGCTACGTGGGAGAGACCTGTCTAGGCTTCAGCAGCTCAGCAGTGCAGGAACAGGAAGGACACATAAGGACCTAGCCGAAGTCCCTGAAAGGCCCAGTGGCTTCTGTCACCTCTGACCTCCTGGGGTCGGCTGTGGGGCACCTGTAACAAACCTAGGGCTACCCCAATAAATAGTAGCTGTTACTATTTTTATCAGCACAGCAACAGAAATAGATCCCCCTTGCTGATGGAAGATCTAGAACCCTGTTGGGGTAACGGTTGCCTGGAAGACCCCTTCTGAAGCTCTGTGTCTGTCTCCCCCCCTAGAAACAGCCTTGAGTGGGGCAAAATCACAGAATCGCGCGATCTCTCTGTCCCCTGACAGCATGCGGACTGGATTGTGTAGAGTCTGGAAAACAGGCCTCCCAGAAAAAAAAGGTGGAAAGGATTAGAAAGTCTGGGAAGGAGATGCTGGAAGCCAGTACCTGATCACTGTGGATCAGTTTGGATCAGTGTGATCAGAGTGGATCTGCACTGGAAGCAGAAGGGCTGGTAGGCTTGTTGTGTGTGCCCAGGTGACAGGCCAGCACTGTCAATGGGTGACAGCTAGAGGGATCCCACTGGGGTCCATTCGGAGAAAGCAGGCTTCCTTCCAGGCCTGTGCTGGAGAGGGACAGACTGAGGATTCAGTCACATTCCAACTATTTTTTTTTTTTTTTTTAGCAACAGAGTCTTTGTAGAAATGACTATTCTAGGCCGGGCACAGTGGCTCACGCCTGTAATGCCAGCACTTTGGGAGGCTGAGGCAGGTGGATCGCCTGAGGTCAGGATTTCGAGACCAGCTTGACCAACATGGCGAAACCCCGTCTCTACTAAAAATACAAAATTAGCCGGGTGTGGTTGTGGGCACCTGTAATCCCTGCTATTCGGGAGGCTGAGGCAGGAGAATCACTCGAACCTGGGAGGTGAAGGTTTCAGTGAGCCAAGATGGTGCCATTGCCCTCTAGTCTGGGCAATAAGAGTGAAACATCATCTCAAAGAAAATGAAATGACTATTCTAGAAACCTAAAGTGTCTCCACTCTGGATGACTGGGGCAGGAGTGAGGAGAGGCCTGGGATGGTGTCTGCCTGCTCCTCACCCTACCCTCAGCACCTCCAGAGGCTCCTCACTAGGACCCCCAGGGTTCCTTGGGGCTCTGCTTGAAGACCTTTCCTCCCTAAGAAATCCCTCCACAGCTTGCTCTGCAGGTGAACAGTTTTGATGACTGGTCTCTAGCTTCTCAGGCTTGGGGGCATAGACAAAGGAGAGCCTTCTAAGTAAGGTGGAAGGATGGAACCAAGAGATCGCAAGATTCTGTGGTTTCGCCCCAGTCAAGGCTGTGCCTAGGGCAGGCAAGACGGAGAGCCCCAGATGGGGTCTTCCGGGCAACCGTTTCCCCTTCAGGGTATGTGGATCTTCTACTGCAAAGGGGGATCTATTTCTGTTGCTGTGCTAATAATAATAATAACAACAATAATAAAAATGACAGCTAGCTTTTTAAAAAACAGAGACAGCGTCTTGCCATGTTGCCCAGGCTGATCTTGAACTCCTGGCCTCAAGCGATTCCCCCACCTCGGCCTCCCAAAGTGCTGGGAATATAGGGGTGAGTCACCATATCCAGCCCACAGCTGGCATTTATTGTGCCCTTTCTTAATCTTCCCAACTACCCTTCAGAGTTGGTGTTTTAGACTGGGAGCAGTGGCTCACACCTGTGATTCACCATGTTGGTGAATTATGGAGAAACCCCATCTCTACTAAAAATACAAAAATCAGCTGGGTGTGGTGGCGCACATCTGTAATCCCAGCTACTTGGGAGGCTGAGGCAGGAGAATCACTCAAACCCAGGAAGCAGAGGAGGCAGTGAGCTGAGACTGTGCCACTGCACTCCAGCCTAGGCCACAGAGCGAGACTCCATCTATAAAAAAAAGAAAAAAAAGAAAAAAAAAAAAGAGTGGGTGTTTTAAACCTTAATTCATAGAGGTTAAGTTCATGTAGTTCATAACTATTAAAGAATTGAACCCAGGCAGTCTGGCTCCGGAGCCCATGTTCTAAGCTGTTCTACTCAAGATAGAGTCTCTCCTTTTGGAAATAGACAGGGTTGTGAAAGGGGGAAATTCCAGTGGTAACCTATGCCACGCTCACACTCATCCTCTGCTATCTAGCACCCCTCTCTAACCCTAATGTCTTACAAGCTGGATGTTACTTGCCTGCTCATTCTCATCTGACCACAGGGATGGATTTTTATTAACAGACTCCTGCTGGAGGGGCCAGGAGCAGAAAGCTGTGCACGCTCCACACTGACCTTCCCACCCCACTGCCCAGCCTGCTGTGGTTTGGGGTCTCTGGTGGGTATTTTCTTTCCCTCTGAGAAGCCAAGTCAGCACCGATCCAGCTCCACAACATCGGGCCCATGGGACATGAGCCGGCCTGCCAAAGACCTGCCCAGGGTCTCAGATCTTTCCGGGGCTGCCAATTATAAACAGATGCTCCTCCTGGGACCCACCCAGAGACCACCCGGCTCATGTCGCCAGTGGGAGGGTGCGCTGCAGCTGAACTCCAGGAATGAAAGCCAAGTCCAGCATTAGCACAAGCCCCTCTGGGCTAGGAAGGCAAGGCTGGGTAGAGAAGAGGTACTCAGTATCCTCTGATCCAGGGCCTCCGGGGGCTGGTGTTTTGTGATGATGTTAGCTGAGCTTTTACTCTTGTGCCGGCCCATGCTGGATGCTGGGGTTACGCGATGAGTAAGATTCCCCTGGAGGACCTTGCACGCTCACGGGAGAGGCAGGGCTGTTCACCAGTCAGCATGCTCACATCTATGCACTAATGGAGGTTGAACAAACCCTAGTGTTAGCAGTGAGGAATGGGTATCCTGAGTCAGGCTGATCTCCTGTTATGAGCTGCATGACCCTGGGTGAGTCACTGTCTGTCTGAGGCTTGCCTATTAAATGGAGAAGGTAAACATACCCACCACAAGGGATTGTGAGGATTAAAGAAGAAAACATATCCATGTACTCAGCACCGTGTCTGACCCATGGCAACTGCTCAACAGATTTGGCCATTGTATAGTGGTGGCGCTGTTGTTGTTGTGAGGAGGCTGGAAAGAGCAGCCAGGGGGGCTTCAGGACTGAGGGAGCATTCAAGCAGGGTTTTGCAGGTTGAATAGGAGTCCATAAGTAGCCTTGGCATTAGAAACAGAGAAAAACAGCCCGGGCAGGGCACCAGGTAGGGACACAGGAGAACTCTGAATTTGAGAGATTTAGTCCCTGTCCTCTAAGTGACAGGATATAGACCCCCAATGGCCATGACAGCACATGCAGGGCCAAAAGCACTGTGTAATGAGCGAGTGGAAACTGGGAGCTGTGGATCCCCTGGCAGGCTCCCTCCCTCAGTCACTCAACAATGGGAAGAGAGATGTGAATAGACAGTCACTTCACAATGGATGAGGGCCCCTGAAGGGCACTGCTCAGGGGCTGGGGGACAAGGGGTTGGACCCACAGGATTGAGTGAAGTTACCTGTGTGTTAAGAATCTATTTGGGGAATGATCCATGGGGAAGCTTTTACTCCACCCTCTGTTGTTTTTTGTTTTGGTTTGGGTTTTGGTTTTTGTTTTTTTTGAGACCGGGTCTCTCTCTGTCATCCAGGCTGGAGTGCAGTGGCGCAATCTTGGCTCGCTGCAGCCTCCGTCCCCTGGACTCAAGTGATACTCCCACCTCAGCCTCCAGAGCCACCACACCCAGCCCCACCTTCTATTTTTAAGATCATAAATAACAATACTTGTTCTTTAGAGATATTTTTTGCTTATACAAATATAAAGAAGCAAACGACAGTCAGCTGTGATCCTGCCCGAGACACCCATCTCTGTGTAGCCTGTTGACTTCCATTGACCTGGTGGCTTACTCCTGTAATCTCAGCACTTTGGGAGGCCAAGGTAGGAGAATCGCTTGAGCCCCAGGAGTTTGAGACCAGCCTGGGAAGCATGGCAAAACCCCATCTCTACAAAAAATATAAAAATTAGCCGGGAGTAGTTGCTTGCACCTCTGATCCCAGCTACTTGGGAGGCTGAGGTGCATCTCACCAGGAATGGAGGCTGCAGTGAGTCAGCGATTTCAGCACTGCACTCCGGGTCTTCTCCTTTTGGGCCTGTCTCAAAAAAAAAGAAGTTTAGAGTTGAGATTATCTTATTCAAATAGTGCTGTACCCCTTTTGTCCCAACATTAGACTTCTGAGTGTTTTTTTTTTGAGACAGCCTCCTTTGCTCTGTCACCAGGCTGATCTCAGTGGCGCACCCCGCCTCACTGCAAGCTCTGCCTCCCTGCCTCACCACTCCTCCTGCCTCAGCCTCCCAGTAGCTGGAACTATGCTCTGCCCCCACGCCTCGCAAATTTTTTTGTATTTTTAGTAGAGATGGGGTTTCACCATGGTCTCGATCTGAACTTGTGATCCGCCCGCCTCGGCCTCCCAAAGTGCTGGGAGTACAGGCATGAGCCACTGCACCCGGCTGACTCCTGAGCATCTTTCCATGTCGTGACACTTATCATTTTAAAGTCTGCAGAAGAGGGTGTATCAGAGGCAGTGCTATGATTTTCTCAGCTTTTCCTCCCATGGGAAATACCAACAGAGAGTGGGTACTAAGCAGTTACTGGGTGCCAGCTTCTGCCAGCTTAATCCCCACAGGACCCCTTGAAGAGAGGAGATGTGCTTCTTACAGGACAGTGAGTGGTGGTGCGATCCCCACAGCCTTTGGAGCCAGACATGACCTTGGTTCAAATCCCAGCTCCATTATTCAGTTGCTGTGTGACCTCAGGCAAGTTGCTTAGCCTCTCTGAACTACAATTTCCTTAGCTTTAAAATGGGTATGATATGGCTACCTTTGTCAATTCCCCGATGCAAATGAGGTTTTCTTGTTTATTCTTTATCCCACTTACTGTCATTTGTGACTGACTGTTTTCTGATTCCTTCTCTGTCTTCCCCCACTGGAATGTGGGTTTCTTGAAGCAGGATCACATCTGCTTCATTCTCTGTTGGATCACCACCCCAGCCCATAGCCGGCTCTCCGTGTGGTCCTGGATGGACGGGGCTGTTGTGGACATTGGAGGAGACAAAGCAGGAGAAGGCCGGCTGGGTGGGGGTGAATGTGGGGCATGGGGATGCATATGAGAAGAGTGGAATCCTCAAAGCTCAGACAACCCCAGTGTCTGGGGGCTTAGGGGTGCCTCTGCAAAGGTCTGAGGCTTTGGGTTCAAATCCTGTTTCACAGCGGGTGGCATGGGGTGAGTTACTTAACTCCTTTGTGCCACGGTTTTCTCCACTGTGACCACGGATAATGACAGTCTTCAGTGCAGAGGGCCGCTGAGGAGTCTGTCCGGCTATAGCTGTCGTGAGAGCTGCTCTGGGCGAGGGCAGGACAGCCCGGCACCCCAGAGGACAGAGGTCTTTCTCCCCTTCCCACCTCCCGCTACCAGTCACTAGGAGGGAGAAGGGGACAGAAGCTCGTCATTTGCCCCAGAGGGGAGGGAAGAGGAGGGGAGGCCAGGAGGTGTGGAGCCACCCTTATTCTATAAACCCTACTTAAGAGTGAATTCCAGGCCTCTGGCCTTCCCAGCTGCTGCCCGTCCCGAGTTCACTAAGAGGCAGCTGCATTGGTTCCAAGGGCGCAGAAATCAGTCCCCTCTGCAGGCTCCCACCCCACACACCCTCAGACGCCCGCCTCCGCCCGCCCAGTCCTCACACTCATGCTGGCCCTGAGCGGGACCCTTGTCCTGTCAGCTGCGCGGGTCACCTCCAGGGAACCCTGGCAGGAGCCACCTGGGCGCGCCTGCAGAGCGGTGTCTGCCAGTTACCTGGTCAGTGACGCAGATTCCCCAGAAGGGTCAGGGTAGGAAGCTGGAGGGGGAAGAGGAGCCAGGAAGGGACAGTGGCCAGGGCAGCTCCACAGCACCTACCAGGGAAAGGGGCCCATTCCCCCCACTCACGCTCAGGCGCCAGCCCAGCACTTCAGAGACGCTCCCATTTCCTAAGATGGAAGCAGTCTAGCCTCCGCCTCAAGTGCCCAGCATCCACCAAGGACCTGAGGAAACACAACAGCACATGGCTACACACACACACACGCACATTACACACACTCGTACACAGACACACAGACACACACACATGCACTCACACAGACATACACAGAGAGACACACACAGACACAGAGACACACACAGAGGTACACAGACACACACTCGCACACAGACACACACACACATGCACTCACACAGACATACATACTCACACAGACACACACTCGCACACAGACACACCGCACAGAGACACACACAGTCACACACAGAAACACACACACTCACAGAGAGACACACAGACACAAGGAGACACAGAGACACACAGAGACACGCACAGAGACACACACATTCGCACACAGACACACATGCACTCACACAGAGAGACACGCACACTCGCACACACACACAGAGAGACACACAAAGACACACAGAGACATATACACAGACACATACACTCACACAGAGAAACACCCGCAGACACACACTCACAGAGACACACACAGAGACACACAGACACACACTCGCACACAGACACATACACTCACACAGAGAGACACACACAGACACACAGAGACACACACTCAGACACAGAGACACACACACACACTCGCACACAGACACATACACTCACACAGAGAGACACACACAGACACACTCACAGAGACACACACAGACACACACAGAAACATACACTCAGACACCCACAGACACACATTCACTGAGACACAGAGACACACACACTCCCGCACATAGAGACACGCAGACACATACATTCACACAGAGAGACACCCACAGACATACACACACACACTCACAGAGACACACTCAGACACACAGAGACACAGACACACACACTCAGACGCACACAGACACACACAGACACACACACACACACTCATACAGAGAGACACCCACAGACACACAGAGAGACACACAGACACACTCACAGATACACTCCTAGAGGCCCACACAGACACAGACACACACAGAGACATACTACAGAAACCCACTTACAAAAACACACAGAGCCTGGCTCAGCGATGCTCAGCAGGGCATGCGCACAGCAGCCAGAGCCTCACCTCCGTCTGAGACCGAAGCCTTGCCCCGTGAAAGCTGCTCCTCACCCAAGGCCCAGCCAGGACGGTGCTGATGCTCTGGGGCACCCAGGTTTCCCTGACTCTTGGCCCAGGTGGACTTGACTGGAAGGTTCTGGGGCCCTAAATGGCTTAGCCAAGGGGATGGGTGGTCTCTCCTCTTAGAGACGTTAAACCACCTCCCTTCCCCGTCCACCTGTGTGCCTGAACTGTCATTCATTCATTCATTCAACAAACATAATGTGCTATGCCGGGCACTGGGATGTGAACGGGATAGAATTGGGGCCCAGGGGGTGGGGCTGAGGAGGCAGAAAGGCAAACCTATCATGTTGCCAGGGAAAGGTGAGGCCGGTTCCCCAGCCCACCTGGAGCGCCCTCAACAGACTCTTAAAAGGAAACAGCCAAGTCTTAGGGCCCTGCCTTGGGGGCTTCCTGACCCACAGAAGACAGTGGGACACAGCCTTCTTTCCTTCTCCCTCAGCCCTGCTCCACCTCCTCTCCAGGGTGGTCTTCCAGCCCGGCTGACAGCGCTGGGTTGACCACTTGTCTCCACGGACATCTGAACCCTATACCCTCCCACAAGACCCCAGCTTTAAGCTTTCCTCTCTGTCAACTTGCCCAGCAATTCTTAGGGCCCCCAGAGGCACCTCTCCCTGCCTCAGCCAGACCCCAGGGGACTGTGCAAGCCCCATGGTCCTGTTACATGTATGAGCCAGAGGTAGGATGTGGTTAGGCAGGGACCAGAACAGAATAGAAACCAAGGATTACCTCCCACTCAGGCTGACATACTCAGAAACCAGATGGATGGATGGGTGCAGTGGGGCTGGTGGGTGGGATGATGAATGGATACCGAACGGAGCTGGGCAGGCGGAGCAAACGGACGGATGGACGCGAACGGATGGACGAAGCGGGGCAGGTGACAGACGGTCGGACAGATTTATAGGTGCAGATGGGATGGATGGGGTGGGGTGGATGGGTGGATGGATGGATGGATGGATGGATGGATGGATGGATGGATGGATGGAGTGGCGTGAGTGAGTGCATGGATGGATGCAGTAGGGTAGGCGAGTGGGTGGATGGATGGATGGATGGATGGATGGATGGATGGAGTGGTAGGTGGATGGAATGGAATGGAGGTGGATGGTAGATGGAGCGGGGGATGGATGGATGGATGGATGGAGGGGTGGTGGATGGTGGACAATGGTGGATGGAAGATGAGATGGATGGAGGGACGGACGGACGGACGGACGGATGGATGGACGGATGGATGGAGTGGGGTGGTGGATGGGTGGACAAAAGGTGGATGGGAGATGGATGGATGGATGGATGGATGGATGGATGGAATGGATGGAATGGAATGGATGGATGGAGTGGACAGATGGAATGGATGGATGGAGTGGATGGTGGATGGATGGATGGACAATGGATGGATCTGGATGGAGGGATGGATGGATGGATGGATGGATGGATGGAGGGGTGGATGGATGGAATGGAATGGATGGATGGATGGACAGGAAGGGATGGATGGATGGAATGGACGGATGGATGGATGGATGGATGGATGGATGGATGGATGGACCGGTGAATGGGAAAGTGGACAGATGGACAGATAGATGAATGGGTGGCCGAGAAGAAAGGGATGATAAGGAGGCAGTGTTCCGATGACAGTGGCTGCAAGGCGAGGGGGGTGGAGGAGGCCTACACCAAATTGCCTTCCTGGAGCAAATGCTTGTCTTTTTTCTTTCCCGTGAACTGAACCTCCCAGCTTCTCCTGGAGGAACACATTCTGTTTTTAGCTCAACAGACAAGAAAATGCCCCTTGGAGCCTGTTTAATTGTAGTCCATCTGCCTTTGAAGGACTTATATGGTCATGGATAGGAACTGATGGTACCCACTTGTTAAGCCCTTCCTATATTTCAAGACCTTAATTAAAATAAAGTGGCTAGACTAAGTGGGGTTTTCGAACTGGGTTTTAGAGAACACTTGTTTTTTTTGTAAAATATTTTGAAAGCTTTTAAAACTCTAATTTAAAAAATCGATTCCTTTGGAGACCACTGGAATTTCTGAGAGCCGCCAGCTGGGCCTGTTTTGTGCCCTCTCTGCTTAAGTGACAATTCTGAGATTTCAAGGTGAGCAGCGGATAAATGGTTACCATTGGCAACTCCTTATCAATGCGACTTTTCTCTATACCATGTAACAAAGCAAAATAGAGAAGTCAGCTGGATCTGGGTCTGATGGGATTGGAGCTTCCATCTGTAACCCCCAGTATGAAGCATTTGCCTTCCCAAAGCAGCCATTTTGTTCTCATTAGCAGCCTTTAGAGGAAGGAAATATTATGGAGTCAGGTGTATCATTTATTCCTTTTCTTGATTTCACACACTGGGGTTTCCATGTTGGATTTTTTTTTTTAAGGGGGAATTTCATTGATAGTCTTCAATAAAAGAGAAAAGAAAAGAAACAAGAATAGAAACCCACCGGACGAATTCCCAAGAACCCTTTCGGCTCTTCCTGTCTCTGCTTCTGTCGTCTGGGTGGTGTTCAGCCCCCTGGCTTCCTCCCTCTGTGCTGGTGAAACTGGTTCTTAGTTAGGGCTCTTGGTCCCCCTGTCATCCGACTCCAGGCCCTTTTACCAACAGAGGCCTCACTGGCCCCAGTGACACGTCGTGGGGAGGTGTGTCGTCCTCCGTTAGGTCAACGTTAAGAATTAGCCAGGCTTCCCTTCTGAGCCTTTTATGAGCTGGCCATTCATAAATTTGCCCAAACCCTCAGTGGTCCTGCCAAGGTCACCTTCTGGCGTAATGAGTCCATGTTTATTACCTGCCGGGTGAGGCCATGCTTCCTTCTCAGTGGCAGCCTTGTCACTGCCCTTCCAGGACTTCCTTAGGGGAGTGACTGCAGCTAGATGGGAGGCTTGGCTTAGCTCCTGTGAACCTTGAGGCTGGAATGGTCCTGTCTGTACTACCAGCTGGTGTTAATAATCCTGGCTCTAGACCTAATTGGTGAAGCCAGCTGATTCCTAATGGAGAGCATTCTGGAACATTGTGCACAAAGAGCTCTGCTATTGCCTCTACATTTGCAGGAAATGAACTGGGCTGGTAGGAGGCGGCCTGCTGAAAGTAATATACAAGAAAAACTTCCTAAATACACATTAATAGACTAATCAGAAGTGGGCTCAGAAACTACTGGTTCACTTAAGAGTAGACCATATGCCTTTAAAAAGTTATATTGTTGGCTGGGGGCAGTGGCTCGCACATGTAATTTCTAGCACTTGAGAGGCCGAGGTGGGAGGATTGCTCGAACCCAGGAGTTCAAGGCCAGCCTGGGCAACATAAGAACACCCTTACTCTACAAAATTTTTTTAAAAAAATTAGCCAGGTATGGTAGCATGCACCTGTGGTCCCAGCCACTCCGGAGGCTGAGGTGGGAGGATCTCTTGAGCCCAGAAGTTTGAGGTTGCTGTGAGATATGATCGCACTACTGTGCTCTAGCCTGAGAACAAGATCCTGCCTCAGAAAAAGCCAAAAGTTATATTATTAATCTATGTTGTAGTCTTTATCTTTGGGTGGAACCAGGGAGGCCAGTCGTTTCAAGACAAATCACTTTAAATACTGAATTTCTGGTGGCAATTTTTGCATCCCTGTGGCTTGCTTAATGACCATTTGTTCTGCGTTGTTATTCTCTTCTTCCAGATTGTTCTCTGGGGCCGGACTGAGAAATGCCTGAAGGAGACGACGGAGGAGATCCGGCAGATGGGCACTGAGTGCCATTACTTCATCTGCGATGTGGGCAACCGGGAGGAGGTGTACCAGACGGCCAAGGCTGTCCGAGAGAAGGTCTGTAGCCTGGGAGGGTCTGTTCCTAACACAGCTGACCACAGGCTAATTCCGGGCAAAGAGAACATTCTCATGTGGCCTGGAAGAGAGCTCTGCTTATGGCAGAATGGCTTTGTCCAGGGCACCTTTGGGCGCTCTCCCATGAAGCTGGCCCTAGTTACATAGACAGGGATTAGGGTTGATTACGTAACAGGCGTAATCATCTGTTGTTCCCTTGGAAATGTAGACCGTGTGGGTTTCTCTCCAGGACTGTGGCGAATGTCCCATTGGCCTCTGGGAAAATCCTTCTCCTGACTCCAGTCATCTGTTTGGACTAAATATATCAGTGAACTCCAAGAGAGGGAAACCCACCCTGAGTGTTTGGCACATGGTAATGTTAACTGTTTTTATGTAACAGTAACCTCATTTATTATAAATATGCTATGTGCCAGGTACAGTGTGTGCCGTAAATTATTTCTCCTCCTCAGAACAGTCCTGGTGTGGCATTAGCCCCATCTCACAAATCAAGACTGGTGCTCAGAGAGGCAGTTCCCTTCCCCAGGCCCTGTGGCTGGTGGTGGTGGGCCAGGTGGCTGCTGGGCCTCTGTATATGCAGGATAACTGGAACTGGGCTGGCAGGAAGTAGCCTGCAGGAAGGAATATCTAAGAAAAACTGGTAAATAACACATCGATTGATCATAAATGGACTCAGAAATTACTCGTTCACTTACGAGTAGGCCATATCCCTTTTAAAAAGTATACTGGGCCGGGTGCGGTGGCTCACACCTGTATTCCCAGCATTTTGGGAAACTGTGGCAGATGGATCACTTGAGGTCAGAAGATCAAGACTAGCCTGGCCAACATGGTGAAATCCCATCTCTACTAAAAATATAAAAATTAGCCAGGCACGGTGGCAGGAGCCTGTAATCCCGGCTATTTGGGAGGCAGAGGCAGGAGAATTGCTTGAACCCAGGAGGCAGAGTTGGCAGTGAGCCGAGATGGCGCCACTGCACTCCAGCCTGGACAACAGAGTGAGACTCCACCTCAAAAACAAATAAGCAAACAAACAAACAAAAAACGTATATTGTTGGCCCTGGGCTGGCTGCCCTCATGGCCCCGTGGCCCCCTCTTGCCTGCAGGTGGGTGACATCACCATCCTGGTGAACAATGCCGCCGTGGTCCACGGGAAGAGCCTAATGGACAGTGACGACGATGCCCTCCTCAAGTCCCAACACATCAACACCCTGGGCCAGTTCTGGGTAAGGGCTGTCCCAGGCCAGAGCCAGCCCCCGGTGTGCAGGGAGCCCAGGCAGGATGGAGGGGAGGGGATGCTTGCCAGGGCTTGGGCTCAGGCCAGCAGGGATGTCCACGAACAAGGTGGCCAGACAAGACGAATGACCGGCTCCAGGACGCATCAGACTTTGTGAAATACGCTCACTGTCCCGGGGCCAGGAGCCCTCAGCCCTCTCCCTCGCGGGAAAGCTCGGGTACTAGAGCATCGTGTGTGTCCAGGGTGGGCTGTTCTCCCCAAAAGAAAGGTGGAGGGGTTGTCAGAGCTGCGGCTGCTCCACCCTGACACTCCATCCGCCCTCAGACCACCAAGGCCTTCCTGCCGCGTATGCTGGAGCTGCAGAACGGCCACATCGTGTGCCTCAACTCCGTGCTGGCACTGTCTGCCATCCCCGGTGCCATCGACTACTGCACATCCAAAGCGTCAGCCTTCGCCTTCATGGAGAGCCTGACCCTGGGGCTGCTGGACTGTCCGGGAGTCAGCGCCACCACAGTGCTGCCCTTCCACACCAGCACCGAGATGTTCCAGGGCATGAGAGTCAGGTCAGTGAGCAGGGGACCCACCTCCCCAAGCCATGTTCAGTCAGCCGACTGCAGAAAGAGCTCTGATATAAAAATCAGGCTAGGGCCGGGCGCGGTGGCTCACGCCTATAATCCCAGCACTTTGGGAGGCCGAGGCGGGTGGATCATGATGTCAGAAGATCGAGACCATCCTGGCTAACACGGTGAAACCCCATCTCTACTAAAAATGCAAAAAATTAGCCGGGCGTGGTGGCAGGCACCTGTGGTCCCAGCTACTTGGGAGGCTGAGGCAGGAGAATGGCGTGAACCCGGGAGGCGGAGCTTGCAGTGAGCTGAGATCACGCCACTGCACTCCAGCCTGGGTGACTGAGCGAGACTCCGTCTCAAAAAAAAGGAAATCAGGCTAGGCATGGTGGCTCATACCTATAATCCTATTACTTTGGGAGGCCAAGGCAGGCGGATCGCTTAAACCCAGCAGTTTGAGACCAGCCCGGGAAACATGGAGAAACCCTGTGTCTACAAAAAAGAAAAAATTAGCTGAGCATGGTGGTGCACACCCAGCTATTCGGGAGGCTGAGGTGGGAGGATCGATTGCTTGAGCCCAGGAAGTTGAGGCTGCAAGTGAGCTGTGATTGTGCGACTGCACTCCAGCCTGGGAGACAGAGTGAGACCCTGTCTCAAACCAAAAAGTCACCAAGGAGCCTCTCCCCTCTGCTTGATGCTGTCTTACCTGGTTCTCGGTCTGCAAGGCAGTGATGCCACAATGGGGAGGGTCCTGCTGCCTGGTTCAGGGAGCTTGTATGAAACTACCAGAGCTACAGGCATGCAGCGGGATGTGCCCAAAGGTCAAAAGAGGGAGACGCACCTCCACAGCCATCGTGCGGGGCGAAGGGAGCTGGAGACGTAGGGTGCATTCCACCTGGTTCCACCTGTGTGAAGTTCCAAAACAGGCGAAACTGGGTTGGGGTGATGGAAGTCAGACCTGTGGCTGCCCCTGGAGGGCTGGGGGTATAACCTGGGAGGGAGGCCGAGGGAACTGTCAAGACTTTCAGAAATGTTCTCTCTTCTTGATCTCAGCAGTCATTAAATACGTGAAAGTTAATCAAACTGTCTGCTTAAGATTTATACCTTGTGTTGTATGCAAATTACAGCTCAATTTATTTGTCTGTTTATTTATTTATTTTTTGAGACGGAGTCTCGGTCTCTCGCCCAGGCTGGAGTGCAGTGGCGCGATCTCGGCTCACTGCAACCTGCACCTCCTGGGTTCAAGTGATTCTCCTGCCTCAGCCTCCCGAGTAGCTAGGATTACGGGCGTGCGCTCGCACCCAGCTAATTGTTGTATTTTTAATAGAGACGGGTTTCATTGTGTTGGCCAGGCTGGTCTCAAACTCCCGACCTCAGGTGATCCGTCCGCCTCGGCCTCCCAAAGTGCTGGGATGACAGGCGTGAGCCACCATGCCTGGTCATAGCTCAATTTAAAATAAGCAATAGGGAGGTCCCATCACTCCTCCTCCAGACCAGTTAAGTCAAGGGGAACGGGGGCCACTGGTCTAGAGCTCATGCCACCTGGGGTGGTGACTCCCTCATAGCTGTGATGCACTCTGTGACATTGGGTCCCATTAGTTACTGCTCTGGCTGATCTGTAAGATGGGGTGACATGAATGTCTCCGTCATAAGTTCTGCGGTGAGGACAAAATGGAATCTGGCAGGGAACACCGTATGTGGTACATTTTAAGTACCCAACAAACGGCGCTTTAATGATGTGCAGTCATGTAGGGGCATGAGGTCATCGATGAATGAAAACCGGGAATTACTCAAATACCATTCTCCCTGGTTTTTTGCAATCCGGCGTACAGTGCTTCACCTTCTGAATTACACACTTCAGCTGCTTCCAAAAAATGAGGATGACATCGAAGGGTCAGGATGAGAATATTCAGTGAGACCGTTTAGTGTAGTGCATGCCACGTGGGAGTCACTCATTCCACCTTATAGTTACTATTAATAGGGCCAGTGCGGTGTTGGTTGTCGAGAATCCAAAGTACCGGGCTTGGTGGCTCATGACTGTGATCCCAGCACTTTGGGAGGCTGAGGCAGGAGGATTGCTTGAGCCCAGGGAATTAGAAATAATACATGTAACACATCTAGTGCAAAGCCCAGATACTAGATGCTCAATAAGGAGCTGCTGCTTTTATTATTTTTACTAACAATAAACATCTTCATAAATGCATGTTATTAATTTTCCTAGCAGACTACCTGGTTTGCATGCAAATTGTCATCAATTCTGAATTTTGAGGAGTCTAGACTAATGGCTACTGATGTTTCCTGTTGGTTTTTTCCCCCCCATGGGTTTTGGTTTGGTTTCTTTTCATCTGAGTATACAGAAGGTGTTCAATAAATGTGTAGTGCATCAGTGGCAGTCTGCAGTGGTTTTTTTTTTGCTTTTTTTTTTTTGAGACAGAGTCTTGCTCCGTTGCCCAGGCTGGAGTGCAGTGGCGTGATCTGGGCTCACTGCAAGCTCCGCCTCCCAGGTTCACGCCATTCACCTGCCTCAGCCTCCCAAGTAGTTGGGACTACAGGCGCCCGCCACCACGCCCGGCTAATTTTTTGTATTTTTAGTAGAGACAGTGTTTCACCATGTTAGCCACGATGGTCTCGATCTCCTGACTTCGTGATTCGTCCGCCTCGGCCTCCCAAAGTGCTGGGATTACAGGCGTGAGCCACCACACCCAGCCGGCAGTCTGCAGTTCTAACTGGGTGTCCTGAGCACAGGAGCAAGCAGGACATTGCAGACATCAAGTTTGTGTGTCTATTTCACCTTCTAGTATAGTTTCCTTTCTATCACTTCAAGAAGGAAATTCAAGGTTTTCCTGCCACATTTTTTCAGAGTGTGAACCCAAACTGCTTGGGGTCAAATCCCAGCTCTGTGTGACCTTGGCCAAGTTACTTGACTTTTCTCTGCTTCAGTTTCCTTACCTCTAAAAAGGGATTCATAATAATAGTATCCCCAGCTGGGCACGGTGGCTCACGCCTGTAATCCCAGCACTTTGGGAGACCAAAGCGGGCAGGTCACCTGAGGTCAGGAGTTCAAGACCAGCCTGGCCAACATGGTGAAACCCTGTCTCTACTAAAAATACAAAAATTAGCCAGGCATGGTGGTGGGTGCCTGTAATCCCAGCTACTCAGGAGGCTGAGGCAGGAGAATCACTTGAACCTGGGAGGTGGAGGTTGCAGTGAGCCAAGATTGCGCCATTGCACTCCAGCCTGGGTGACAGAGCAAGACTCCGTCTCAAAAATGAATAACAATAATACTAATAATAGTATTCCCTTTTCCTGGGTTAGATGAGCTCCCGTGCGTGAATCATCTGGCCATGCCTGGGAAGTAGCGAGCACTAGGTGAATCTTAGCGATCTATGGTTGTGCAGGGAAGCCCCAAGGGCTGGGCCAGAAGAGTAGTACAAGGAAGATGGGCACCAACTCCCATTTCCTAAAAGAATAACAAACGGATGAAGCATTGGTTTCCTCCTACAACCATGCTTAGCAGCTTCCCAGGGTTAAATGGGTCAAATGTGAAGACATGTTTAGGACAAAATGGATGATTTTCCCAGCAGGACTGGCCATGTCAGTGGATGTTGTTGTTTATAAATTGCTATTTATTGAGCCTCTTTTTTTCTTTTCTTTTCTTTTTTCTTTTTTTGAGATGAAGTCTTGCTCTGTCTCCCTGGCTGGAGTGCAGTGGTGTGATCTTGGCTCACTGCAACCTCCGCCTCCCAGGTTCAAGCAATTCTTGTGTCTCAGCCTCTTGAGTAGCTGGGATTACAGGTGCCTGCCTCCATGCCCGGCTAATTTTTGTATTTTTAGTAGAGACAGTGTTTCACCATGTTGCCCAGGCTGGTCTCGAACTCCTGGCCTCAAGTGATCCACCTGCCTCATCCTCCCAAAGTGCTGGGATTACATGCATGAGCCACCACGCCTGGCCAATTGAGCCTCTTTGATGTACCAGCCATAGAACCATCTGGAGCCACTAAACACTTTACAACTACCGCCGCATTTGGTCCTCACAGCAACCCTGCAAGAGAGCTTGTATTCCCATTTTACAGATGAGGGAACTGAGGCTCAGAGAAGCAGAGTTACCTGCTCAAGTCCACACAGCTTGGAACTGGCTAGCTGAGAATGCTTCTTCCGCGAATTTGCACTGCTTCCATGGGAGTTAAGAGCTGTGCCAGTTCCCCGTGTCCCCATTCCACCCACCGTGGAGAGGAAGGAGAAAATCCTGTGCACAGACGTGCTTGAGGCCTCTTCTGTCGACTTCCCTGGCAGGGGTATTACCAAGAAGGATTCCCCTCAAGCCCATGGACTTTGGTCTGTCCATCCTGCCTTCCCTTTCCCAAGAGACAGGACAGGCCACAGGTGGAAGCCAGAGAATCCAGACTGCCCACAACACCTGTAGGACTCCAGTATCAGGGAGCTGCCTCAACACGTTCATCTCTGCAGAACCGCAGAGACTGGCCCCTCTTGACCACAGGACTATGGGCCTCAGAATCACCATCATGGCCAAGCGTGGTAGCTGAGTTCACACCAGTAATCCCAGTGCTTTGGGAGGCTGAGGCAGGGGAATTACTTCAGCCCAGGAGTTGCCAGCCTGGGCAACATGGCAAAACCCCATCTCTACAAAAATATATAAAAATTATCTGGACATGGTGTGTGTACCTGGAGTCCCAGCTACTCGGGTGGCTGAGACAGGAGGATCACTTGAGCCCAGAGAGGTCGAGGCTGCAGTGAGCTGTGATCGCGTCACTGCACTCCACCCTGGGCAACAAAGTGAGACCCTGCACTCAAAAATAAAAAATAAAAAACGAATCACCATCATGTTGACGAAGGAATTACAGGGCAGGGGGTAAGATCCATGTGCCCTCTGAGGCCAAGCCCCTGCTGGGAGTCCAAGGGCTGCCTGTTGCTCAGGAATGACATCAAACCCAGGTGATTCATCACCCTTAATCTTCCTGGTGCCAGAGCGGATCACAAGCTCTTTGTGGGATTGGGGTCAGAGCCAGCAACATGAGCCCTGCACCTAAAGATCCAGCAGGGGCAGGAAGAGCAGTGAGCAAAGGTGATAGAGCATTGGCCTGGTTTGAATCCTTGACGCCCTACTGACTCAATAGAGCCTCAGTTTCCTTATCTGTAAATCGGGAGAATAATTTGTGCTTGAGTCTGGCAGTTAGGCAACATCATCATTGTTTGGGTCTAGGGTCAGATGCTTCTGAATAGTCATGTGAGGCCCCTGATGTTTGCTATGCAATCATTCATTCATTCATTTTGAGATCCCACGGAAAGCACCGTGCAAATGTTTGAATCAATGAATCAATGAATGAGTTAGTGAACCAGCAAGCTGAGCCGAAGCCATCGCTAGCTGAGCCCCTGCCTCCAGACAGAATGAGCAGGACACATTTGGGAAGCAGCAAGTTGTCCGCGTGTTCAGTCCTTCAAGTATTTACTGAGCTCCTGCTCTGTATCAGACGCTGCGCTAGGTGCGGGGGTTGCAGGGGAATAGGACCGACCAGGCCTCCACCCTCATGGAACTCAATAGTCTGATGGGGGAGACAGGCCACCGACAAGGAAACACCCCAACAAGCAAGGCCTTCCTAGGTGGGGTGAACGCAGTCAAGGAAATTAGCAGGGAACGAGATCAGAAGTTGCTTTGGGTGGACTGGCCTGAGATGTCTCCCAAAGGAGGAGCTGGGAGGAGAGAGCCAGGCCATCGAGAGAGCTGGCAAAAAGCCCTGATCTGAGAGTGTGATGTGACAAGAACAGAGATGGGCCTGTCCTGAAGGAGCAGAGTGTAGGGAAGAGGACTCAGAAGGACAGCTAGGGCCCGGATTGTGCAGGGCTGTGGAGAGGCCAAGCCCTAGGGCACTGGGAGCCCTTGGAGGACTTGGGAGAATGAGTCCCCGGTGGGTGGGCTAGAAGTCCTTGACTCAAGAAGAGACCCCTGTGTACCTGAAGGAGTGAGGGAATGTGGCACCTGGATGAGTGTGGGGTAGAGGGAGTACTCCAAGCAGGCCTCGAGTCTCTCAGACAGGAAAGGCCAAAGGGTGATCCAGACATGTCAGTCTCATAGAAGCTTCCAGCTAAGCACATGCCTCTCCAGGAGAAACCCACTGTGTCTCTTCCTGTGTTCAGGTTTCCCAACCTCTTTCCCCCACTGAAGCCGGAGACAGTGGCCCGGAGGACAGTGGAAGCTGTGCAGCTCAACCAGGCCCTCCTCCTCCTCCCATGGACGATGCATGCCCTCGTTATCTTAAAAAGGTATGGGGCTGGGAGAGAACACTCTGGGTCAGTATGTATGTGATCGATTAGTCATGTCTGCTGTGGGCATGAGCATGAGGAGTGGTGGCACATTTGCCGTTGATGTGCTGTACTTACCATGGGGCAGCAGTTCTCAAACTTGTTAGTCACAGGGCCCCTTAGAGTTTTAAAAAGTATGGAGGAACCCAAAGAGCTTTTGTTAATGTGAGTTGTAGCTATCACTATTTACTATATTAGAAATTAAAAGCCAGGGCTGGGCGCAGTGGCTCACGCCTGTAATCCCAGCACTTTGGGAGGCCAAGGCAGGTGGATCATGAGGTCAGGAGATAGAGACCATCCTGGCTAAAATGGTGAAACCCCATCTGTACTAAAAATACAAAAAGAAATTAACTGGGCATGGTGGCGGGCGCCTGTAGTCCCAGCTACTCGGAAGTCTCAGGCAGGAGAATGGTGTGAACCCGGGAGGCGGAGCTTGCAGTGAGCCGAGATCACGCCACTGCACTCCAGCCTGTGCGCCACTACACTCCAGCCTGGGCGACAGAGCTAGACTCCATCTCAAAAAAAAAAAAAGATACTAAAAGCCAGAAAAATGTTATAAGATGTATACATTTGTTTATAATATTTATTCATTTATAAATAGCCATAACGAACCCATTACATTAATATAAATATATTTTTATGACAACTAGTTATGTATTCTAAAACAAAATAAATGTAGTCAGGAGTGGCATTGTTTTACATCTTTGCAAATCTCTTTGTTTGGCTTAATTGAAGACAGTTGGATTCCAGTATGTGCATCTGATTTCAATTTGTTGTGATATCTTGTGTCACATAGCCTCTGGAAAATTCTACCATTCACTAAGAGAATGAAAGTGAAAAGACAAATAACATCTTAGTATTATTACAGAAACAATTTGGCCAGGCATGGTGGCTCACGCCTGTAATCCCAGCACTTTGGGAGGCCAAGGCAGGCAGATCACCTGAGGTTGGGAGTTCGAGACCAGCCTGAGCAACATGAAGAAACCCTGTCTGTACTAAAAATACAAAAAAATTAGCTGGGTGTGGTGGCGTGTGCTGTAATCCCAGCTACTTGGGTGGCTGAGGCAGGAAAATCGCTTGAACCCAGGAGGCGGAGGTTGCAGTGAGCTGAGATCGTGCCACTGCACTCCAACCTGGGCAACAAGAATGAAACTCCGTCTCAAAAAAAAAAGCAATTTGACCTCACAGACCCCTGAAGAGATCTCGGGTATCCCCAAGGGTTCCTGGACCTCACTTTGAGAATCACTGTTCTAGAGTCTATTGGACATAGCCCCTGCCCTCAGGAAGTTTACTGCTAGAGGGAACATGGGGATCTTGATGCCAAGGGCTTAGAATTCACAGAAGCGCCTTAGTACCAGTCAGGTGGGATGTAGCAGGGCAGACCACTTTGGGGAGGTAGGCTTTATAAAGGAGAGACTCCTCCAGAATTTGCCTGGCAGCCTAGTCCTATTCCCCTAGAACTTTCCAGACTTTGTGCCGCAAACCCTTCCCATCCCAGTCCCACACTCAGTTTTCTTGGGCCTCTTAGTACAGCAGGAGATCCTTGTCCCTGGAGCCACAGGTGACCATGAGCTCTTGGCTCCCCTGGGGCTCTGGCCCCCACATGACTGAACCCCTCTGACCTGGAAGGCCTTTTCAGGAACGGAAGCCCCCAAGTGCCAGGCTGGCCCCTGCTCTCATGCGACATGCACTCCCAGGAGAGCCAAATTCTGCCCTGGCTGCCGGGACATGGCGAGTCCCAGCTAAGAGGCTGCTCCAGCACACTCAGGGCACAGAAACCTCGAAACCGAGGGGCAAGCCCGATCAGCCCTCTCTTCCCCAAACTCAAAGCCCTTTCAGAGGCACAGGGAAGGGGGCACCCAGGGGCATCCAGTCCACGCGTCGGCCTCCCTCAGTCCATCCTGACCTCGGGTCTGAGATGCTCCTCGGCCGTCTCTAGGAGCCCCTAGTTGATCAGGGGCTCAGGTCCTCACTGAGGCCAGGCTGCCACCCTCCACCTCAGGGGAGCTTCTTAGAAGCCTTCCAGAGCTTTCTAGAGAAAAGTTGGTCTAGAAAACCTCAGCGCTCTCCACAGTAAGCCCTCAGCCTTATTTTCCAACCTTCCCCACAACTACTTTTCAACAGGAAGGAGGAGCCACCCACCTCCCCGTTCTCTGAACTGCATCCCTCCTCACCTTCCCCAGGAGAAAGCAAGGCTCAACTCTAATGCCACCACCCCCAGGAAGCCTTCCAGATTGCTCCAGCTAGAAGTGAACCTTTTTCATCTTGTACTTAGAGTGGGCCAGGACCCTTCGGTTTGAGTCACCAGACAGCCTGAGGGCCCTCTCCATGCCGGGCCCATGCAAGGGGGATCAGAGATAAAATACCCGCCATGAAGGCCCCCCAGGCTTGACAAGTAAACGGGCAAGGACTACACCAGCGCTGGGGAAGCACCGGGGCTCCTGGTTGCACGAGGAGAAGCCTGAGGGTGAGCCCAGGACGCTTCCCCGGAGGATGTGACACCCAAATCCAACCTGATTCCTCAGATCCACACAATCATCTCTGTGGAATCGAGGGCAGTTGGGATTGAAGAATCTCTGAGCTGCCTGTGGGCACCAGGATGCTAAGAGCTTGGTTTTGAAAGTGTGTGTGTATGAAGGGAGAGAAGGTCAGCACTCCCCTTGACAAGGAACACACACAGGTTAAGCCATTGTCACCTACTTAGTGGCATCTAACCACCATTTGTTTTTAATGGGTACAAAAAATAGACCGAATAAAAATAAGTCTTTGATAGCACAACAGGGTGACTATAGTTAATAGTAATTTACTTATACATTTAAAAATAACTAAAAAGGCCAGGTGCAGTGGTTCACGCCTAAAATCCCAGCACTTTGGGAGGCTGAGGTGGGCGAATCACCTGAGGTCAGGAGTTCAAAACCAGCCTGGCCAACATGACAAAACCCTGTCTCTACTAAAAATACAGAAATTAGGCAGGCATGGTGGCGCATGCCTGTAATTCCAGCTACTCGGGAGGCTGAGGCAGGAAAATCACTTGAACCCAGGAGGCAGAGGTTGCAGTGAGCCCAGATCATGCCACTGCACTCCAGCCTGCGCGACAGAGTGAGACTGTCTCAAAAATAAATAAATAAATAAATAAACAAACAAACATAAAAATAACTAAAAGTATAGTTGGATTATTTGTAACACAACAGATAAATGCTTGAGGTGATGGATACCCCATTTACATTGATGTAATTATATACATTTGCATGCCTGTGTCAAAGCATTTCATGTACCCCATAAATATTTATACCTACTGTGTACCCACAAAAATTAAAAATAAATAATGAACTCTGTTTCAGAATCTAGGAAAAAGATAAAAAATTTAAATTAAAAAAAAATTGCTCTTACCACCCACTCTCTGCCTTTTTAAAACATATATTTTAAAAAGAATTTGTGTGTTTGTGTGTGTGTGTGTGTGTGTGTGTGTGTGTGTGAGAGAGATAGAGTTTTACTCTTGTCGCCCAGGCTGGAGTGCAATGGCACGATCTCGGCTCACTGCAACCTCCGCCTCCCATGTCAAGCAATTCTCCTGCCTCAGTCTCCCGAGTAGCTGGGATTACAGGTGCCTACCACCATGCTCGGCTTTTTATATTTTTAGTAGAGATGGGGTTTTGCCATGTTGGCCAGGCTGTTCTCGAACTCCTGAGGTGATCCACCCACCTTGGCCTCCCAAATTACTGGGATTACAGGCGTGAGCTACGACGCCCGGCCTGGAAAGGATTTTTGAGACAGGGTCTGGCTCTGCCACCCAGGCTGGAATGCAGCAGTACAATCTCAGCTCACTTCAACCTCCGCCTCTTGGGTTCAAGACATCCTCCCACCTCAGCCTCCCCAGTAGCTAGGACTATAGGCACATGCCGCCATACCCAGCTAATTTTTGTATATTTTTGTAGAGACAGGGTTTCACCATGTTGCCCAGGCTGGTCTTGAATTCCTGGGCTCAAGCGATCTGCCCACCTCGGCCTCCCAAAGTGCTTGGATTACAGGCATGAGCCACCATGCCCAGGCTCCCACTGCCTTTTTAACAGCTGCTTATCCACTTACTTGAAAGCTCTTCCCCTGGGGAGGGTGGGGGTTTGGGGAGAAACTGGTGTGTGGCTTGGGGGGGTGGGGAGTACTTTTAGGGACCAGCCCTCTGCTGCCCCATCTCACATGGCCACCAGCGACCGAGCCCCTGGATCCTGCCCCGCTGACCATCGCTGACCATTGCTGTTTTCTTTCCTTCCTCCCACTCCAGCATACTCCCACAGGCTGCACTTGAGGAGATCCACAAATTCTCAGGAACCTACACCTGTATGAACACTTTCAAAGGGCGGACATAGAGACAGGACGAAGACATGCCTGAGGAGTCACGGAGTTCGGGGGCCACAGCACCTGGGCACACACCCGAGCGCCTGTCCGTTGATACGCTTCTGCTGGGTGAGCAGGACAGCTCCTGTCCCCAGCGAAGAATCTGGCTGCCCCTGGGCCAGTCCCAGGACCTTTGCACAGGACTGATGGGTGTAACTGACCCCCACGGGGAGGCAGGAAGCCAGCCAGTAGCCACCTTGACACTTTTGTACATTTCCAGTTCCATAGAGTTTATCGTTCAATTGCTTCTCAAGTCTCACCAGCCTCAGCAGTGTGCATAGACCATTTCCAGGAGGGTCTGTCCCCAGATGCTCTGCCTCCCGTTCCAAAACCCACTCATCCTCAGCTTGCGCAAACTGGTTGAACGGCAAGAATGAAAAATAAAGAGAGATGGCTTTTGTGAGTTCCTTTGTTCAAATCTTTGGTGGGCAGTTGGGAGGGAGCCAGTCCCAACCACTAAACTCCATCCTTTGAGAGATAATTGGTCTGTTCAAGGTCCCCAACTGCCAAGGGTGGAGAGAAGGGGGCCGAAATCAGGAGACAAAGTGTAGCCCAGGCCTACGGGCAGAGAGAGGTGCCCGGTTCCTTGCCCACTCCGCCAGGCCCCTCCCAGCGGCCATGGGTTGAGGCCGCTTTTTCTCCCTGGTGTGACCTGTATGAACCAGTCTGCAGACAGCTGGCCACAGCTGGAGATGCCCTCTGTCCTGCCATGGCACCACCAGCCCCCAGGCCATCAACTCAGGACAGCAAAACCAGTCTTTATGGAGCACCCACTGTCTACCCAGGGTGTGTGTGGTGCAGATAGGGGAATGTTGCTGAGAAGACTACCAGTACAAGAAGCCAATAATCTGGTTAGGAAAGGATCATAAGTCACCAGAAACGCAGTGACAACTCCTCACCATCAGGTCAGTGCTGAGGGGTGCTACAGACCGAGTCCCATTGATCACAGGGGCAGGGGGAGGTCTGGAGTGGCAGAAGAGATTGGCACAGGTTCCATCAATGGGGGCAAAGTCACGGCCAAAATGACCTAGTAGAGACGCCCCTGCTTCCCCCGGAGTGCACGCTTCCTGCTGCCACAAGCTTAGTAAACCTCACCTTGGACAGTGGGGAAGAGAGTGGGCCGTGTCGTTTCGTATGAAGTAGCCTCCATTCATACAGCTCTTGCAGGTGGATGCCAGGGTGGCAGGAGGGGAACAGGCAAGGTCCCTGGGAGGTGAAGGAGGTCACAGCCCTCTGACTCAACCCAGGAGCTTTCCCAAGAGTCACATAAAGTCTTAACCTACATGTAAACCTCAGGCTGAACCCTCCCAACTTAGAGAATATTAGACACAGCTCAGGTGATCATCAATCTGGTCTATGTGCAGAAATGCCAAGTCATAATTATAGCCATGCTTTTTTTCTTTTTTCTTTTTTTCAACATGGGATTTTGCTCTGTCTCCCAGGCTGGAGTGTGGAGTGGAGTGGAGTGGCACAATCATGGCTCACTGCAGCCTCAACCTCCCGGGCTCAAACAATCCTCTACCTCAGCCTCCAGAGTAGCTGGGACTGCAGGTGCACGCCACCACGCCCAACTGTTTTTCTTTTTCGTAGAGACAGGGGTCTTGCTCTGTTGTCCAGGCTGGTCTTGAACTCCTAGGCTCAAGCAATCCTCCTCCCTCAGCCTCCCAAACTGCTGGGATTACTGGTGTGAGCTACCACACCTGGCCTGTAGCCACTCTTGATTGAGTACCTAGAATGGAGGCTAGTCCCCAGGCATAACGTTTTAACTGTTCATTATCCATGCCACTTGGCAGCAGCCGAAGACCAAAAAAACACAACTCCGAGACTGCGCTGGAGACTTCCAACAGCCTTGATGTGGAGCAGCCAGAATGTGACACCCCAGTTTCAGTGGCTTCCAACAATGAAGGTTTCTGCCTTATTATTGCTACTTGTCCTTCAAGAATAGCTACGGGTGTGCTCCGTGTCATCTTCGCTCTGAAACTCAAGCTGACCAGGGGGCCTCAGGGAGGATGCCTTGTGGCAAAGGGTAGACATACCTGGTGAACTGTGCACTGGCTCTTGAGGTTTCTGCCTGGAAACAACCCTGTCACTTGTGCTCACCTGTCATTGGCCGGAGCAGGTCACGTGGTGGAGCCTGCTATTAACATAGCAGGAAATACAATCCTGCGTGGAGGCGCAGTCCCTAGTTCTGAACCAGGCTACCACACCAGAGAAGAAGACATCATGAGCAAAAATTAAAATACAGGTTGAGGACAGAGGGAAGCAGATGGATGGCTTCCAACTGCAAGCCCAAGGACATAGTGACTTTTGGGAGGGCACAGAAGGTGCTAAGGAGAGCCCTAACGAGGCAACTGTCAGTGTTTACCTCACACTACACTTGTTTAGGATCTCACTCTGTTGCCCAGGCTGGAGTACAGTGGCACAATCATGGCCACTGCAGCCTCCACCTTCCAGGCTCAAGCAGTTCTCCCATCTCAGCCTCCTGAGTAGCTGAGACTACAGGCATGCGCCACCACGCCTGGCTCACTTTATTCACTTTTCGTAAAGATAGGATCTCGCTATGTTGCCCAGGCTAGTCTGGAATTCCTGGCTCAAGCAATCCTTCTGCCTTGGCTTCCCAAAGGAAAGCTGGGAGTACAGGTGTGAGCCACTGCACCCGGTCCACACTAACCTTTTGAAAAGTGGTATTATGAAGCCTGTTCCGTAAGTGAGAAGACACTCAGCAGGGGAAACCCTTGCTCAGGTTAGTGGGCTTGTGAGCACTGGAGCCAGAATTTTTTTTTTTTTTTTTTTTTAGATAGATAAGGTGTTTCTCTGTTGTCCAGACTTGAGTGCAGTGGCACAATCATAGCTCACTGCAATCTGGAACTCCTGGGCTCAAGGGATTTAGAACCAGCTCTGCCTGACCCCCCTAGTCCCCTTGCTGACTACAGTACCAGGCGACAGCAAATGATGAGACCCCAAGCCAGGACCTATCTCCTTTTTGGTCCTTGAGGACATGTGACCAAAGTAGGGGGGCGTTGCTAAAGAGGTCCTCCTGGAATGTCCACACCCACCTATCGCCCCACCTGTAGTGTGTCTAGACACAAGTGAGCCCACAGGGCAGATGCCTCTCACTGGCTCTCGCAGGAAACAGATTGGGGATAAGCACGTCTCAGTGGGCAGGGATAAACGAGGAGGATGAAGTAGGGGTCTTGTGTTAGTCCCGATTTTTCTGACCATCCTTGAGCTGCAGACCCTCATGGTGTGGCCCCAGCCCAGCCTTTTGGAGAGGATTTGACTCCTGAAGTTTCCATGAAATTGCATTTAGCCTGCAGGCCAGGAGTGCAGCAAGGATCCCTGAAGTCTGATTGGACTCTGAGAGTTGCAAGCCCCGCCAGCCCTCCCCAGTTGCACTGAGAACCAATCACTGTGTTAGCAGAGTGGGACCCTGGCTTCCCAGAGCCCCAGAGACTTCTGACAGCAGGGCAGGGCCTGGTCCCACCCCACCCCCTCCCTCTCAGCCAGGAGCTTTCAGTCTTTTTCTGGATCTTTTCCCAGAGGAACCAAAAGAAAAAGCATTAGGCAGAATCCCAGGACGCCCCATTCTGGTCCCTCTCCCAGATGGTTTGGCACTCAGAGAGCCTTGAGAGTGAGAGTGGAGAGCTAATTCTGTCCTTAGCTTGGCCATGCAAAGAAGAGTGACAAGTGCCAAACCCCTAAGGGGCAGGATGGGGCAGGCCAGCCCTGGGAAGAGGACTTGGGTCCTGGGAAATAACCTCGTTGCCATGCTTAGGGTTCCTCCCCATCCCCAAGGAAAACCAGATTGGAGGTAGGGATCCAGCCCAGGGAGGCACCAAATCCAAGCCCCATGCTGGCACCATTCCAGGGGCCTGGGCTATCTGGCCTGGTGAATGGTCAGGAATTGAGTCTGTGGCCACTTCCCCGCTCCCAGGGAACAGAATGCTTTGACAAATGGACTTTCTTCCTCTTGAGCCAAACTGATGTCTGGGAGGGATCAAGGTGACAGAAAGCTCCTGGGCTGATCACACGGAGAGACTGCCTGATGAGACAGATAACCCTTGCCCCTGGGGACGTCCCAGTTCAGTGGGGATCGAAAAAGGAGCCATGTCACAAATACAGGAACCCCGCTGCCCCAGTCCTGATCAGTGCAGAGGGAAGAAGATGGTTGTGGGTTGTGGACAAGGGGATCATCTATGGTGAGAAGCAACCCCCACCCACCACAGCACATCTGAGACTTCTGACCCTGAGGGGTCTTCTCTGATATTCAGCAGGTCTGTGATAAGAACCCAGAGGTCTATGCCTATGAAGAGGGCTTCTATATATGGGCACCCCTCACTTGAGGAAAAGCCAGGAGGTGACAAATATCCCTTGTATTAGTTCATGCTCACACTGCTATAAAGAACTAGCCAAGACTGGGTAATTTGTAAAGAAAAGAGGTTTAATGGGCTCACGGTTCCACAGACTGTACAGGAAGCATGACTGAGGAGGCCTCAGGAACCTTACCTTCGGGAATCATGGCAGAGGCAAAGGGGAAGTAATCACATCTTCACGTGGCCAGCAGGAGAGAGACAGAAGGGGTGAGTGCCATATGCTTTTAAACAACCAGAGCTCATGAGAACTTACCCACTATCACAAGAATAGGGAGGGAGAAATCCGCCCTCGTGATTCAATCACCTCCCACCAGGTCCCTTCCCCAACATAGGGGATTACAATTCAACATGAGATTTGGGTGGGGACACGGAGCCAAAACACATAATTCCATCCCTGGCCTCTCCCAAATCTTATGTCTTTCTCATATTTCAAAACCAATTATGCCTTTCCAACAGTCCCCCAAAGTCTTAACTCATTCTAGCATTAACTCAAAAGTCCAAATCCAAAGTCTCATCTGAGACAAAGCAAGTGCCTTCTGCCTATGAGCCTGTAAATCAAAAACAAGTTAGTTACTTCCATGATACAATGGAGGTACAGGCATTGGGTAAATGCTCCCATTCCAAAGGGGATAAATGGGCCAAAATAAAGGGGCTACAGACCCCACGCAAGTCCAAAACCCAGTTGGGCAGTCATTAAATCTTAAAGGTTCAAAATAATCTCCTTGGACTCCATGTATCACATCCAGGCCACAATGACACAAGGAGCAGGATCCCAAGGCCAGGCCTTGGGCAGCTCCACCCCTGGTGGCTCTGCAGAGTACAGGCCCAACAGCTGCTTCCACAGGCTGGTGTTGAGTGCCTATGGTTTTTCCAGGCACACAGTGAAAGCTGTTGGTGGATCTACCATTTTGGGGTCAGGAGGACAGTGGCCCTCTTCTCACAGTTCCACTAGGCAGTGCCCTAGTGGGGACTCTGTGTGGGGGATACAACCCCACATTTCCCCCTCTGCACTACTATAGTAGAGATTCTCCATGAGGGCTTCACCTCTCCAGCAGACTTCTCTCTGGACATCCAGGTGTTCCATACATCCTCTGAAATCTAAGTGGAGGCTCCCAAGCCTCAACTGTTGCCCTCTGCACATCCCTAATCCTAATACCATGTGAAAGCTGCCAAGGCTTGGGGTTTGCACCCACTGAAGCAATGGCCCAAGATGTACATTGGCCCCTTTTAGCCACAGCTGGAGCTGGAGCAGCTGGATGCAGGGCATCATGTCCAAGGCACCAGGGCTCTGGGGTTTTGTTGGCCCACAAAACCATTTTTCTCTCCTAGGCCTCCAGGCATATGATGGAAGGGCTGTGCAAAGGTCTCTGACATGCCCCGGAGGCATTTTCCCCATTATCTTGGCTATTAACATTTAGTTCCTCTTTACTTAAGCAAATTTCTACAGCCTTGAATCTACCCCCCCCACACACACACCAAAAAAATGGGTTTTTCTTTTCTACCACATGATCAGGCTGCAAATTTTCCTAACTTTTATGTTCTGCTTCCCTCTTAAATACAAGTTGCAATTTCAGATCATCTCTTTGTGAACACATATGAGCAGATGCAGTTAGAAGCAGCTAGGTCACTTCTTGAATGCTTTGCTGCTTGGAAACTTCTTCTGCTAGATACCTTAAATCATCTCTCTCAAGCTCAAAGTTGCACAGATCCCTAGAGCAGGGACACAATGCTGCCAGTCTCTTTGCTAAAGCACAGCAAGAGTGACCTTTCCAATTCCCAGTAAGTTCCTGCTCTCCATCTGAGACCACCTCAGCTTAGACTTTACTGTCCATATCACTACCAGCATTTTGGTCACAATCGTTCAACAAATATCTAGGAAGTTCCAAACTTTCCCTCATCTTCCTGTCTTCTTCTGAGCCCTCCAAACTATTCCAACCTCTGCTTGTTACTCAGTTCCAAAGTCACTTCCACATTTTCAGGTATCTTTGTAACAATGGCCCACTTGTCTGGTATCAATTTTAGTGCCATTCTCACACTGCTGTAAAGAACTACCTGAGACTATATAATTTATAAAGAAAAGAGATTTAATTGACTCACAGTTCCACAGGCTGTACAAGAGGCATGGTGGGGGAGGCCTCAGGAAATGTACAATCATGGTGGAAGGGTGAAAGGGAAGCAAACACATATTCACATGGCAGCAGGAGAGTGAGCAAAGAGGGAAGGGGTACTTTTTTTTTTTTTTTTTTTTTTTGAGACAGAGTCTCACTCTGTCACCCAGGCTGGAGTGCAATTGGTGCAATCTCGGCTCACTGCAACCTCTGCCTCTCAGGTCCAAGCGATCCTCCTGCCTCAGCCTCCCAAGTAGCTGGGACTACAGGCACCCGTCACCACTCCTGGCTAATGTTTGCATTTTTCATACAGAGGGGGTTTCACTATGTTAGCCAGGCTGGTCTCAAACTCCTGATCTTGTGATCCGCTCACCTCGGCCTCCCAAAGTGCTGAGATTACAGGTGTCAGCCACTGTGCCTGGCCAGGGCTACACACTTTTAAACAACCAGTCTCGTGAAAACTCACTCATTATCATGAGAATAGCAAAGGGGAAATCTATCCCCATGATTCGAACACCTCTCACCAGGTCCCATCCCCAAACCTGGGGATTACAATTTAACATGAGATTTGGGTGGGGACACAGAGCCAAGCCATATCATCCCTCAACCCAAAAGGAAGGCTTGGGGACATCCCTGGCATACTGAGCTCCCTGAGAGTGGGGCTGTCACACTGTGATGTGACTTACAGATATTTGTTACCACACAGCTCTCCATAAAGGAGGGCTTCCCACTGTGAAACAGAGCTGGCTCAGCCTGGGCCAGGGGGCCACTGCCTCTGAGCTGTACAGGGTCCAGTCTCCACCACCACCTCTCACAACCCCCTGAGGCACTCAGCTCACAGCAGCCCTGGTGCTCAGGCCCCTTCCAGAGTGCCCCAGTTCTCCCAGACCCACCATGAGGCCAAGGGACTCCCCAAGAGGTGGGAGGCCCTGATATTTGGAGGGAGGAAATTCAAACTCTGGAGTTCCACTGGCCTGGGTTCAAATCCTGGCTCTGCCAACTTTTAGTGTGACGTCAACTTTTTTCACCTGCAGAGCAGAGGTAATGCAGGTCCCCACCTGCCTCCTGGGGCTGTGGTAAGTATCCAGTGCTCATGGGATCTCAGAAGGCTCTGTGAACTTCTGAGGGCGTAGTGTGATGCTGGTGGCTCCCATGGCTCCCAGCCAGGACCCAGTTGTCGCCCAGGACACATGGGGTCACTGCCTTGGTTTGGCCTGTGACAGCAGCATCCTGCAAAGCCTGGTTGGTTCCCTCGTGATTGGGGCGGGATGAAGCTGTGCTCGGAACACACCAATATGGACTGGGCGCAGTGGCTCATGATTGTAATCCCAGCACTTTGGGAGGCTGAGGTGGGCGAATCATGAGGTCAGAAGATCAAGACCATCCTGGCTGGCTCACGCCTATAATCCCAGCACTCACGCCTGTAATCCCAGCACTTTGGGAAACTGAGGCAGGCAGATCATGAGGTCAGGAGATCAAGACCATCCTGGTTAAAAAGGTGAAACCCCATCTCTACTAAAAATACAAAAAAATTAGCTGGGCGTGGTGGCACATGCCTGTAGTCCCACTTGCTCGGGAGGCTAAGGCTGGAGAATCACTTGAACCTGGGAGGCGGGGGTTGCAGTGGGCCGAGATCACACCACTGCACTCCAGCCTGGGCAACAGAGTGAGATTCCATCTCAAAAAAAAAAAAAAAAACCACCAGCCTGGCCAACATGGTGAATCCCTGTCTCTACTAAAAATACAAAAATTAGCTGGGTGAGGCCGGGAGCGGTGGCTCAAGCCTGTAATCCCAGCACTTTGGGAGGCTGAGGTGGGTGGATCACGAGGTCAGGAGATCGAGACCATCCTGGCTAACACCATGAGACCCCATCTCTACTAAAAATACAAAAAATTAGCTGGGCTTGGTGGCGGGAACCTGTAGTCCCAGCTACTTGGGAGGGTGAGGCAGGAGAATGGTGTGAACCCGGGAGGCAGAGCTTACAGTGAGCCAAGATCAAGTCACTGCATTCCAGCCTGGGCAACACGGTAAGACACTGTCTCAAAGGAAAAAAAAAAAAGAAAACTCCAATATGGTGGTGAATGAGGAGCAGGGGAGGCCCCTGAGGAGGGCAGGGCAAAGCGGCCCTGCAGGACGGGAAGTCTACATGGGAACGGGCTACGGTCCTCCAGCATGCAGCAGGTGGGCAGGATATTTGCAGGACACTTCTCTGCACCTCCCACCATCACTGGCTCTGGGCAGCCCCTTGGTACCGAAATCTCTATGGCTCAGGAAGAGAACAAAAGAAGTTCTGCAGAAGTCACTGCTGGGAGTGGCAGGATCGTCACTGCCCTGCCTTGCTGGGAGCTGCTCTAGCAAGCAGGTCCCCTTGGGAGGCGGCAGGCCTCAGAGGCAGGACTCTCAAAGAGGCTTCATCACAGACTTTCTGGCTAGGAAGGCCAGTTCAGGGAGGCCTGGCCTGACCCAGGAGGCTGGCCAGACAGTGCCTGGCTGTGTGACCCCAGGGGGTCATTGACTTCTCTGGGTTGAACTACTAGGAGCCCCTTAGAACCCCATCCCCTGCCCATCTTTCCCCTGGGGATTTGGAGGACTCTCATGAGAGGAATAATGAAAAAGCACTTTGCAAATAGATCTGCCCTGGCCAGACGCAGTGGCTTACACCTGTAATCCCAGCACTTTGTGAGGCCAAGGGGGCGGATCACCTGAGGTCAGGAGTTCGAGACCAGCCTGGCCAACATGGAGAAACCCCGTCTCTACTAAAAATACAAAAAAATTAGCCGAGTGTGGTGGTGTGTGCCTGTAGTCCCAGCTACTCAGGAGACTGAGGCAGGAGAATAACCTGAGCCAGGGAGGCGGAGGTTGCAGCGAGTCAAGATCGTGCCACTGCACTCCAGCCTGGGCGACACAGTGAGACTGTGTCTCAAAAAATAAATGAATAAATAAATCTGCCCTATGCAGTGAAGCTGGGCTATCCGTCCAGGTGTTGAGCAACAGTGAGGAAATATTTCTGAGGGTTTCTAGCATAGTGGCCACATCACAGAGGTAAATGGGTTCTGTCTACATGACCACTCGGACACCACTCTAGTATCTTGGCGGCTCACATTCCATGGCTCAGTCTCTCTCTCTCTTTCCTGAGAAGATGCCAAGCTCTCGCTGAGAGCACCTGGGGCTCCCTGCACACGCCATGCAGTCTCCTCCACCAGGAACTCTGTCTCCATCCTCTCCCATCCCAGCTCACAAGTGCCGCCTCAGACGTCCCCTCCCGGAGGTGTGGTGGCTCTGAGTTGCTCCATCTCAGTCTTTTGCTTATTTTATTCATCAATCATCTCACCACTTGCCATTTTTTTAAATATATTTTTATTTTTATTTTAGAGATGGGGGTCTCACAATATTGCCCAGGCTGGTCTTGAACTGCTGGACCCAAGCAATCCTCCCTCTTTGGCCTCAGGATTACAAAGTGCCCCAGGATTACAGGCATGAGCCACTGCCTCCCGTCTATGTTTTATATTTCCCAGCTTTATTGAGATATAAATCACATACCACACAATTCGCCTATTGAAGTGTGCAATTCAGTGGCACTCAGCATATTCACAGAGTTATGTGAACATCACCATAATCATTTTAGGACATTTTCATCACCCCAAAAAGAAACCATGTGCTCATTAGCAGCCTCTCTCCATCTTCCCCCAACTCAGCCCTTGGACACCCCCAATCTACTTCTGTCTTTGTGGATGTGCCTGTTCCAGACACTTCATATACGTGGAATCCTACAGCACGTGGCCTTTCACGACCGGCTTCCTTCACGAGCATCACGTTTTTGAGGTTCGTCCACGGTAGAGCATGGATCAGGACTTTGTTCCTTGTTATTGCTGAATCATCTTCACAGTATGGCTCTCCCACAAGTTGTTTATCCCCATTTATTCATCACTATCAATGGATATTTGGGGCTATTTTTACTTATTACTTTCTTGCTCTGTCTGAGTCTGTCTCCCGCTCTGGATCAGACACGCCAGGAGAGCAGGGGTGGCCACTTTTCTCAGCACCTGGAAGAGTGCCAGGCATGGACTAAACACTCAGTAAATGTTTGCTGTCTGAACGAAGAGGGACAAATTCTTCTTGGTTTTTTTTTTTTTTTTGGAGACGGAGTTTTGCTCTTATTGCCCAGACTGGAGTGCAATGGTGTCATCTCCGGTCACTGTAACCTCTGCCTACCGGATTCAAGTGATTCTCCTGCCTCAGCCTCCGAGCAGCTGGAAATACAGGCATGTACCACCATGCCCGGCTAATTTTGTATTTTTGGCAGAGACGGGGTTTCACCATGTCTGTCAGGCTGGTCTCGAACTCCCAACCTCAGGTGATCCACCTGCCTAGGTCTCCCAAAGTGCTGGGATTCGAGGCATGAGCCACCACACCCAGCCCAAATCCTTCTTTGGAGGCAGCCAATATGGGTGCTTTGCTGTTTACCCCAAACACCCCATTTTCCCACACACCTTCCCTTTTACTTCCCCATGGGCCCTTGAATAAGAAAACCAACACAGATGATTCAATGTTTGACGTCAATATCAGCATTTCCTCAACAGCAGCACTGCTGGCATCCCAGATGGGATTCTTCTTTGTGGTGGGGGCTGTCCCATGCTCTGTAGGGGTCTGGCAGCATCCCTGTCTCCACTCACTGGTTGCCACAGGCACCTCTCCCCCCACCCAGTTGTAACAACCCAAAGAGTCTCTGGACATTACCAAATGTCCCCTAAGGCAGTGGTCCCCAACCTTATTTGCACCAGGGACTGGCTTTGTGGAAGAATTTTTCCATGGGCCAGTGGTGGCCGGGATGGTTTCGGGATGATTCAACCACATTACATTTATGTGCACTCTACTTCTATTATTATCACATTGTAATTGTACAATGTAATAATTATACAACTCACCATAATGTAGAATTGTAGCAGGAAGAGCCACAGACTAAAACCCCTTGGACACCAAGTTAAAGAAGGAAGGGGTTTATTTGGCTGGGAGCATCAGCAAGACTCCTGTTTCAAGAACTGAGCTCCCCAAGTGAGCAATTCCTGTCCCTTTTAAGGGCTCACAACTCTAAGGGGGGTCCACGTGAGAGGGTCGTGATCGATTGAGCAAGCAGCAGGTACGTGACTGGGGGCTGCATGCGCCAGTAATCAGAACAAAACAGAACAGGACGGGAATTTTTACAATGCTTTTCCATACAATATCTGGAATCTATAGATAACATAACTGATTAGGTCAGGGGCTGATCTTTAACTACCAGGCCCAGGGTGTGGTGCTGGGCTGTCTGCCTGTGGATTTCATTTCTGCCTTTTAGTTTTTACTTCTTCTTTCTTTGAAGGCAGAAATTGGGCATAAGACAATATGAGGGGTGGTCTCCTCCCTTAGAATCAGAGGGAGCTGGCCAGGCGCAGTGGCTCACGCCTGTAATCCCAGCACTTTGGGAGGCTGAGGCAGGCGGTTCATGAGGTCAGGAGATCGAGACCATCCTGGTGAACACAGTGAAACCCCATCTCTACTAAAAATACAAAAAAATTAGCCAGGCGAGGTGGCGGGCGCCTGTAGTCCCAGCTACTCGGGAGGCTGAGGCAGGAGAATGGCGTGAACCCAGGAGGCAGAGCTTGCAGTGAGTCAAGATCGCACCACTGCCCTCCAGCCTGGGTGACAGAGCAAGATTCTGTCTCAAAAAAAAAAAAAAAAAAAAAAAAAAAAGAATCAGAGGGAGCCCTGAGCTTATTTTCCTGTGACTAGATGGTCCCATCTGGGGCTGATGGAAGACACAGATCATCAGGCATTAGATTCTCATAAGGAGCACACACCCCAGATCCCTCTCATGCACAGTTCACAAGAGTGTTCAAGCTCCTATGAGAATCTAATGCTGCCGCTGACGTGACAGGAGGTAGAGCTCAGGCGGTAATGCGAGTGATGGGGAGCGGCTGTAAATACAGAGGAACCTTCGCTCATTTGCCTTCCACTCACCTCCTGCTGTGCGGCCCATTTCCTAACAGGCCATGGACCAATACCTTAGGGACCCCTGCCCGAGGGAATTAAATCATCCCGTCAAGAACCCCTGGTTTACACTCATTTTCTTGTTTGTTCTTCTTAACCCAGAGCAGTGGGAGCTGGCATTATTGACACTGAGTAGCTGAAGAGACTGAGGCCCAGAGAGCTTCTGTGGCCTGACCACAGAGAGGCCCACAGCAGAACCAGGAGGTGAACCATTGCCCCAGGGCTGGGCCCTTAACCTGCCAAGGGGGAACCAGGAAACCTCTTGGGCCTTTCGTGTAACCACTTGAATCTCTCCCTCTTTGGAACTGGTTTGAAAACTTCACTCCACCCTCTTGGTGAGTTCTGCCAGCACTGCAGAATTTTCCAGGCTGCCTTCCCTACTCCAGCCCACAAATCCTTATCATTCCTTTCATTTCTCAGTATTCACAAGACAAGGGAAATAAGCCGTTGGGGGCAGACACAAGCTGTGTTTGTTCCTTCGACCTGCTGCTGTGATGTAACTAGATCCTGCTTGGGAAGGTCACAAGGGGACCGTGGGCAGAGCCCCAGCCTGGGGCCTGGCTGTGGGCACGAGAGAAGGCTAAACATCCCCCAGATGCCACAGTGGGTTCCTCGGGTAATGAGCTTCTTGGTGGGGGTGGGTGGGTGGGGCTCTGGCCCTAGACCACCGTTCTCAGTCATGCCAGGCCAACCTCCCTTGCTGTCCACACTGGCTGCAAACCGACTTGGCCAGCCTATCTGTGAGCCATGGAGCTTGCGGAGAAGGGAAGAGACTGGAGTTTGGAGCCAGCCAGCCATGACTGGCTGAGATTCTGAATCCTGGCTCTGTGGGACCTGGAGCTTCACCTTCACCTTAGCTTAACTTCTGTGAGCCTTAGTTTCCTCATCTATAGGATGGGACTAATAACCCTGTCCTCCATAAAGTTGCTTGTGAAAATCAAGAGAGTAATACACACCATAAAGTAATGCATGTGTGCTTGGTATTAATACCAAGTAACAAATTAATAAATTTGTATTACATCTTATTTTATATTCTATTATAATAAAAGTAATAACTCATTGTGTACTTCATACGCGATAGAGCCTAAGTTACACACATTTAATAATGAAAATTTCCCAATATTTTACAGGAAACTGAGGTAGAGAGAGATGAGGTCATCTTCCCAGGGCTTATTCACAGCTAGTAACTGGTAGAGCTGAGATTTGAACCCCAAAAACTAGTTGCGAAATCCTGGCTCTTAATCCCTGAGTTTTGTGATTTCTTGAATAAGAAGCCTACTGTGTAAAGAGTGCAGATACGGTACTTGCCAGTATTCATCAATATCTTTATGCAGTCCAGGACCTGGCCTCCTCCCGCCCAATCCATGTCAATGTTGCCGCCAGGTTCCAACACACCTTTGCCCAACTGACTGCTGCCTGTTGCAGGTGGGCCAAGGCCAGCCTCAGGTAGGCTTCTGGGTCCCCTGTCCTTCCGTGAGGAGGCATGGATCTCCTTCCAGAGCTCACTGGGGGCAACGCTGCCCTCTTCACTGTGGGTCCGGGAAGGAAGCAGAGCATCCACGTCTTCCATGCTCCAACCCTTCCTCAGAATACACACTTGCCCACCTTCTCTCCCTCTCCAGGTCCCAAGGCTTGGCACAAAGCAGCGCCCATGGGCAGACTCCTCCCCTGGCCAATTCCTGGAGCCCCTAAAATGTCCCCAGCACTCTGCCAGGTGCTTTGAGGGACACTTAACAAGAATGAGGCCAGATGCAGTGGCTCACTCCTATAATCCCAGCATTTTGGGAGGCCAAGGTGGAAGGATCACTTGAGCCCAGGAGTTTGAGACCTGTGCAACATAGGGAGACCTTGTCTCTACAAAAATAATTGAAGATATTAGCCAGGCATGCTGGCATGTGCCTGTGGTCCCAGCTACTCAGGAGACTGAGGTGGGAGGATAACCTGAGCCTGTCAGGTCAAGGCTGCAGTGAGCCAAGATCATGCCATTGCACCCCACTCTCAGCAACAGAACGCAACTGTGTCTCAAAAAAAAATAAAGAAGTAGAGTGAGGAAGTGGCATTCATGGAGTGCCTGCCCAGTGTGTGAGCAGTGGTAAGCCAGCCAGGGGTTCACCAGCCTCAAGCCGGGGACTCCCTCCCTGGGGCACCCTAGTCCCTGTCAACAGACACTGACATTACCTGCAGAATGTCTGGAATGGATGTAGGGAGCTCAAAACCTAGGCAGACATCAAGAGATGCAGCCAGACCCCAGCCTGCAAATCGCACCCTAGGCTGGTCTGGTGGGCGCAGGTGCCCTGGCTGCAGCCGTCGCTGCTGAACCCTAGGAGACCCTGCCGACCCTGGGTGCTCCCTGCTGCCACCACCCCCACGCTCTCTGCTTGTCTGCTTCCCTCGTTGCTGAGTCAAAGGCTGGGGGAGCATCTGATCCATCGAGTCATGAGGATGCCCACGCCTCAGCAGCCAGGGGCGGGGAGGCAGGTACAGGGCCTGCTTGTCTCATGCTTTCAGTCAGAAGTTCCCTGACCAGCCGATGGGCCCCCATGAGACACTCGAAAACTCCCCGAGTGGTTTCTGGTCCCATTCACAGCAATTCTTGCTTGGGCAAAAAGGAGGAATTTATTGATTCGTGTCACTGGAAAGCCCGATGATCTTGGGTTTCAGTTATGGCTGGATCCAGGGTGCGAGCAGTGTTTCCAGGATGCAGCCAGGACCCAGTTTCTCTTTCTCTTGTCTTTCATTTCCACATCCTCTGGGCTGGCTTCATCCTCAGACATCTTACTCTCATGATGACAAACTGGCAGCATCAACTCCACCTGACAGCCACCCTCCCAAGTACAAGAGCAGCAAGAAGTGAGTCTCTCCCTAGTGACCCAAAGTTAGTTCTGATTGGTTCTGGTTGACTTGAGTTGAGTCACATGTCCATGTATAAGCCAATCAAAGTGGCCAAAAGAATGCAATGCTCTGATTGGCCGACCCTGGGTCTTGTGGTCTTCTGTCCCTGCAGCCCAGGAGGGCATCTGCCCATGGAGACACACAGACTGCAAATTGGAGAGGGGAGGTTCCCTGGAAGCCCAATGGGGTGCCCTTGCCAGGGGAAGAGTGAAAGGATGCTTGGCACCAAAAGCAATAGCTGTCACCAGAATGGCCATGGGTAGACTCCTTGACTTGCCCCTGGGCCGTTCTGAGTGACAGCTGGCCTGTGCCCTGGCAGGCAGCCCTGAGCTCCTGGGTCTGTGTCCTGTCCTGATTGAGGGTTGGCTAGCACGGTGACAGGGAGTTGGCGGCCCCCTCCTGACTGCTGGACCCTCCTGACTGGCAGTCGGTGGGCGTCCTGGTGGGCAGCTGGCAGTGTGCTGTTGGCAGCTGACCAGTCCTGTCTGGCAGTCCATCATGGGCTGCCCTGGGGCAGGGACGGGGAACCCCTGGGGTCAACCCCGTCTGGCTCGGCCTCTGTCTCTGCCCTTCCATGCAGGAGTGGAATTAGCCCTGCTCCACCGCTCCCCAGCCAGGGGGAGAAAAATGGCGACTGGGGGGCTGGGGCTGGTTCTAAAAGACTTTTGTCCTCACGGGGTAGCAGGAGCCCCTGTCCTGCCACAGCAAGAGGCCTTTTGGGGCCAGCAGTGCCCTCGGGGAGCTGGAGCCCGTGGCCCTGGGGTGGAGGAATTCGGGAAATGTTGGAATGGGTGCCTGGTTTGTCCCTGCTCATTCAGTATCACTCTGCTTCCAACAAATAGTTCTTAAAGGCCAAGCACAGGTCAGGCAGTGGGGCTGCGGCCGTGAACTCGAGCAGGGGCTCCTCGGCACTGAGCTTTCAGCAGATTGTGGAGGGGGCCATGATGCATATTAGACGGGGTAGGGAGGCCTTGTGGGAAGTGATATGTGGGCAGGCACGCAGGCGAGGCTGGGGAGACGGGGAGGGTGTTCCAGGCAATGGAAGGCAGTGAGCAGCTGGAGTGAGGGCGTGAGTGCCAGGGCCCCGGGCTCGGGAGAGGCCACATTGAAGAGCACATAATGGGCCTTGTAGGGATCTCAGATCTTTTCCCAAGGGAGAAGGTGCCAGAGCAGGGAGGAGCCATGATGAGGCCTGCATTTGAGAAAGGTCATTCCGGATGCAGACAGCCAGACTGTGGAGGACGCAGGTGGAAACTGGGAGCCCCTCCATCATCCAGACAGGAGACGAGATGGCCAGGGCGGGAGGGGTCACTGTAAGGAATGGGCAGATCTGAGCTGGGTGAACAAGTCCAGGGTGGAGGCCTGGGCACTGAAGACGAAGCCTGGCCCCTCTGTGCAGGTGCCATGGGACGGGTGCCCACCTTGTTAGTGCTTTGTGCCTTGTGCCAGCCCCCCAGGCCAAGAAAGCCCCTTAGGATAAAGAACAGATCCCTGTGCCTGGGCTGGGAGGGGCTGACAGGGCAGGGAAGAAAGGCCAGTCCTGGTGGGCAATGGGAGGCCAAGGGTGGGCTGCTGGCCCAGGGCCAAGGTAGGACGTAGGGAGCAGCAGGTCATCCCCTTGCTACAGGGAGGCTGAGGGTAGGGTGCTGGCCCAGGGCCAGGGTAGGATGGGGAGAGCAGCAGGTCATCCTTCTGCTACAGGGACATGGCAGAGGGCTGAGGGCCAGTGTGTATCGTGGAGTGCTGGCCAGGCGGAGGAGCTCCAGGTCTCAGTCTTCAAAGAGCCAAACATCGCCATGATAATGCCACATGCTTCCATCATGCTGTAATGCCTCCAGGGCGCTGCTGAGTTTGCATCGTGTGGTTCCTCCTATGTCACTCCTGGGAGGTGGGGCTGTGGCCCCTGCTTGTTGAAGAAATCAGGATTCAGGGAGCACCAGGATTCAGTCAGCACCCAAACCCAGCATGGAAGAGTGGAGCGGGACCTGGCCCCTGCCACCTGTGTTTCCAGGGCTGGGATCCTGAGATGAGGCTGCCCTGCTGGGGCCTGGGGCCCCAGGGGAGGCAAGAACAAGATCTCTGGACACCACCATCCTTCTCCTAGCTCTTCCTCCCCTGAGCTGTGCGCTTAGCTGGTTCTAAAAGGAGTTTGAGACCAGCCTGGGCAACATAGTGGGACCCTGTTTCTACAAAAAAATTAAAAATAATCAAATCAAATCAAATCAAAATTAGCAGGGCGTAGGGATGAGCATCTGTAGTCCCAGCGACTCAGGAGGCTGAGGTGGGAAGATCGTTTGAGCCTGGGAGGTCAAGGTTGCAGTGAGCTATGATCGCACCACTGCACTCCAGCCCGGATGACAGAGCAAGACCCTGTCTCAAAACAACAAAAAAAAGTAAGCAAGTGATATTGACTGCGATTCATCCCAAATTAGGAATCTCGTGCAGCTATGAACAAGAATGACTCAGATATGTTGGAACCCGGGCTGCCCCGCGCGGCGCGGTTAGTAAACAGCTGCAGAGGAATGCATGGTGGGGATCCTACTACTGTCAAAACAAGAGATTCCCTGTTGACACACACGCCCAGGTGTCCACACACTTGTGTGCATTTGTGAGTGCGGAGACCGTGGAGAAAAGGTCACCTGAGATACGGGGGGCGGGGTTGCGGCTGGGATGATTCACTCTTGGTCTATCTTTGTGTTTCCACTGGCTGCTGCCAACACAAGTCACTTTTATAGATGCCAAAAGAGGATTTTAATGAAAGAATGAAAAGTGAGAATGGGAAACAGAGTCCAGGGGCTGAGAGCACTGGCTTTGGGGTCAGAGTGACCTGGGTTGTTCAGTCACCAACAGCTTGGAGAAGTAAGGAGGTGACTGGCCCCTACCCCCAGCTGCGTCTCCCAGGCTGGAAGACCGAGCTGCTTCATGGATGACGGAAGTCACATGTGCTAGGCGCTTTGCACAGCCTGGGACCCTGCGTGGTCAGTGGCACTGTCACTATGGCCACGACTGTCCTCTGCCTTCCACCCCCAACCCGACTCCCTCTGAACTCTCTCTCTCCACAGCCCTGCCGCATCTGTCAAACGGAAAGGGAGACCCAGGCAAGGAAGGGTCTTCAGAGACCAGACCCTGAGCCATCAGAGGCAGACCGAAGGCCTGGAGGCCACCCCAGGGCCAGGGAAGGAGGCCGGCCTCTCTTCCGAGGCTGGCTGGTCCATGTGTCTGGCTCCCGCCCAAAGCCAGGATGACAGATGGCCCCCGCAGGAAAGGTCACTGTCTCCCGAGCAGTTGTGTGTTTGGCGAAGGCGGGCGGGCGGGGCGCCTTCCGAGGCTGGTGGATGTCTGGCGTTCGGGGGCCTGCACCTCGCCGGCAACCGGACTTTATTTTGGTTACTGAAGATGGGAAGGCTCCAGTCATAAATAACTGTCGGGCCATGTAGCCGTCCTCTCCCCGCGCCCGGGCCCCAGGCCTCTTCAAGGCCAGCGTGTCCTTGCCTCAGGGCTTGGGCGGGAGGTCTGGTGGTGGGGCTCGGAAGCCCAGTGGGGAGGCGGGGGAGAGGGGAGAGGGGTCTCAGGGCCTGGGTTCAGAGCAAGGTTAGCCAAATAGTGGATAAATTAAGCGAGGGAACAGACAGCTCCCCTCACTGTGAACTTTTCACCCAGCTAACCTGCTCCTCACCCACTCTCAGGTGGCGGCGGCTCCCGCCCCGGGGCTGTCACCTCTCGGGGGGGTTGTCACCTGCCTCTTCCCCCACTGCCAGCCCAGGTGAGACTGAGGATGGAGGGCTCGGGGCAGACTCCCCAGCCAAGGCCCAGCGAGGAGCTGTCGTGACCTGATCTGGAAGCTCAGGGCTTGGTCCAGCCTGAGGTCCACACTTGGGCAGGGTGGCCAAGCTTCCTCCCTCCCTCCATCCCTCCCTCTCCAATGCCCTCACCTGGGCTGGTCACACAACCCTGGCGAACCCCAGCATCTGCCCGTGACGGGGACAGGGGACCCCTTGTAGGGGGGCAGGGTCATTCCACCTGAAGTTGACCCTGGCGCTCTGGGGCTTCTCCCAGGCGTGACCCTCTTGCCCAACCCTTCTTTTCTTCGCTTGTTTCCAACCTGAGCCACCCCTAAGGGGCCAGGTCCACCTTCAGGGAAGAAGGGAAGAGCCCTTCCCTCTGGAAAAGTGGGTTCAGGGACTCCCGGGCAATGGCCATGGCCCCAGGCTCCTGCCCCAAAGGTTTGTCCCTCACTCACTGGAGCCCATCTGGACCAGGCATCAGGGACAGAAACCTCTAGGTAGCCACAGAGTGGGTGGCTCATGGGTTTGGGGGAGACAGTGGGAGTGTCCGATTCCCCCAAGAAGGAATGTCTGCAGGAGAGCAGGACGAGACCTGGCAGTCCGGTCACAGGGCCCGGCCTCCAGCCGCCCTCCTCTGCCAGTCTCCTCCACTGCTAGCTGCCCAGCTCAGATCCTCAGATGGTTCCCCAAGAAGATGCAGGGCCCAAATGCACGGGGAGTTGGGCTGGCGTGAAGGGTGACCCAGGTGGGCACAGGAGGATGCCCTGGGGCCCTGCGAGTGGCCTGATGTCCCTTCACTCCACGGCACTGGGTGGCTGTGGCAGGCTGAGCACTGGGCTGGTGCCTGCGTCCACAGAGGGGAGAGTGACAAAGAGGGGACAGGAGGTGGGCAGACAGATGTGGGCACAGACCACCCACAAGGCAAATGCCAGGTGGATGGAATTCTTGGAGGGCAGCTTTGGTGGGGGCTGTCAGCAGAGGCCTCTCAGAGGAGGTGGCCTTTGAGCTGAGGTCCGAATGACAGGAGGGACACCTGTGTAAGGAGAGTGGTGTGAGCTGAGGTCAAGAGCTGGGCAGAGCAGACGCACAGGGCCACGGGGCACTGTTATGGGCCAGGAAGTAGCAGGGAGGGGCCATGCCAAGGTCATGAGCTGAGATTCGCCCTTGGGCTTCTTGGTATATTACCCTCGTGTTGTCGAATTGAGGTGACTCCATCTCCCTAACGAGGGCACCCTCTGATCCTGTCCACCACAGGGAGGCTCGTCACTGGGAGCCAGTCCTTCTGGCTCTGTCGTTTCCCATCCTGGCTTCAGGCCCTGCAGTCTCAGTTTGGGTTTCTGTAAAATGGGAATTCAGTATCAACCTTCTCCAGGACTGAGGAGGAGAAAGAAAAAATGCAGCTGCTTGGGAAGCGAGCATCCCCCGGAGAGAGGGTGGAGGAGGAGGAACTGTGCTTGCAGCTTGGCAAGCAGGCGGGAGCATTTGGCCCCCGTTCTCGCAGTCACAGACGTTCCAACGTGGCCAACACCCCGTGGAGGAAATGAAAACCCGAATGCTTTGTTCCTGTCATCTGTAACTTTCTTCTCTCCCTGGGGAGGCATTTGGTGCTGATGGGCCTGGGGTCTCTGTAGGAAGGGAGGATCGGACCATCCCTGGTGCCCTCTAACCCCTGAGGTCTATATTTCTGGGACTGGGGGCCCACAGGCTGCCTGCTCCTCGGCTGGGCCCAGAGCTATCTTTCCCATGAAACAAATGTACCCAGTTTGGGGCCAATCATGTCAAGAACACAATCCCTTGAGTTGTGTTCCTAAGACTGGGGCTCCGCTGCCCAGACTAGTCATACCCTCCTGCCCCATCCTCCCGGGGTCAGGAGCCTGCCAGCTCCTGGACAGGGACCTAATGGGATGAACCCTGTGGTCATTACCCCATCATCATGGGCTATGGCCAGGGAGGCGGGGAACTTGGGGCTAGGGTGGAAAGGATGAGACTCTGGCTGTCCTATGAAGAAGTGTCTGATTTCAGGAATCTTCCTGGAACTCTATAAACCATCACCATTGTTTACTAACATGCAAGTAGCTCTATGCTTTCTTCCTTTTTTTTTTTTTTTTTTTGAGACATAGTCTGTCTCTGTGACCCGGGCTGGAGTGCAGTGGCGTGATCTCGGCTCACTGCAACCTCTGCCTCCCGGGTTCAAGTGATTCTCCTGCCTCAGCCTCAGCCTCAGGAGTAGCTGGGATTACAGGTGCATGCCACCACGCCTGGCTAATTTTTATATGTTTTTAGTAGAGTCAGGGTTTAGCCATGTTGGCCAGGCTGGTCTCAAACTCCTGATCTCAGGCAATCCACCTGCCTCGGTGTCCCAAAGTGCTGGCTCTATGTTTTCTAATTGGAAAAATGATACAGCAAGGCACGGTGGCTCATGCCTGTAATCCCAACACTTTGGGAGGCTTGAGTCCAAGGGTTCAAGACCAGCATGGGCAACATGGTGAAATCCCGTCCCTACAAAAAGTACAAAAATTGGCCGGGCACGGTGGCTCATTCCTGCAATCCCAGCACTTTGGGAGGCCGAGGCAGGCAGATCACAAGGTCAGGAGATCGAAACCATCCTGGCCAACATGGTGAAACCCCGTCTCTACTAAAAATACAAAAATTAGCTGGGAGTGGTGGCGCATGCCTGTAATCCCAGCTACTTGGGAGGCTGAGGCAGGAGAATCACTTGAACCAGGGAGTCAGAGGTTGCAGTGAGCCAAGATTGCGCCACTGCACTCCAGCCTGGCGACAGAGCAAGACTCCATCTCAAAAAAAAATAATAAAAATACTAAAGTATAAAAATTAGCTCAGAAAAAAAAAAAAGTTAGCTCAGCGTGGTGGCAGGCACCTGTAGTCCCAGCTACTTGGGAAGCTGAGGCTGAGGCAAGAGGATCGCTTGAGCACCAGAGGTCGAGGTTGCAGTGAGCCAAGATTGTGCCACTGCCTGGGCAACTGAGTGAGATCCCGTCTCAAAATAAAGAAACAAAAATGATACATAATTATTTTTATTTTTATTTTATTTTTTGAGATGAAGTCTCTCTCTTGTCCCCCAGGCTGGAGTGCAGTGGTGCAATCTCAGCTGACTGCAACCTCCGCCTGCTGGGTTCAAGCAATTCTCCTGCCTCAGCCTCCCGAGTAGCTGGGATTACAGGTGCCTGCCACCATGCTGGGCTAATTTTTGTATCTTTAGTAGAGACAGAGTTTCTCCATGTTGGCTAGGCGGGTCTCAAACTCCTGACGTCGGGTGATCCACCTGCCTCGGCCTCCCAAACTGCTGGGATTACAGGCGTGAGCCACTGTACCCGGCCAATACATAATTATTTTTTTAAATTAAAATAATGCCAAAATGCATTCAGATCTAGGCTGAGATTTCCCTGCATCAAGGTGATTTGTTTCCCCCAACTACCTCATTAAACCTGTGTCTGTCACAGAGGAAGCCCTGCATTCAGATGTGTTGAGTGAAGGAAGGAAGGACGGAAGGGAGGAAGGAAGAGATCACAAGCTAAACTTATGCGATCCTTCAAAGAGAGCTGACTACTTTAAAAATGGGTCACTGTGGTCATCACCATCCTGCTCCCCAGAGAAACAGGTTCTTCCTGAAGCCGTGCCCACCCGCGGTGGGATTTCCCCCGGGGACCGTGACCTTTCCGCTTCCTGTCTTTCCCACAGTTCCCAGGCCAGGGGCTTCCCAGAGCAGATGGTCCGTCCATGGGCTCATTGTTTTAAAATATTTATTCGGTATTATTACAAAGATGATATCGTGACAAGAAAGGAAAAAAAAAAATGGGCACTCACCAAGTACCCAAGTTTTTCAATCGTTTTTATAATTGATGATTTTTGCTTAACACTCTCATGGATGTTTGTTGTATTTCCGCATAACCTTTACATTTCTCCCTTTCCATATCATTTGAATAGCTTTCGACTGTTCCTTCACGCGGTTTTACTGTATTTTTGGAAAGTTTTTTTTGATAGTGGATGTTTCGGTTGTTTCCAGGTTTTTTGCCGCTGACAATAATGCAACCGTGCATGTTTGAATGGCTCTGGCCTTTTGCATCTCGTAAACCTTTTCGTTGAGATGAATTCCAATAGAGAATTACTGGGATGGAAACATCGTTTTATGACTTTCTTTCTCTGGATGTTAGTTAATTTCTAGGTACAATAGCAATTTACAATACCTTCAACAGCAGAGTCAGTACCTGAATTTCTCTGCATGCTTCACAATCCTGGATGTGGCCTTAAGAACACTTTTTGTTTTCCTGGTGCGGTGGTTCATGCCTGTAATACCAGCACTTTGGGAGGCTGATGCAGGAGGATCACTTGAGTCCAGCAGTTTAAGACCAATCTGGGCAACAGAGGGAGATAGGGAGGCCCTTTTTCTACCAAAAAATAAAAATAAAAATTAGCCAGGCGTGGTGGCACGTGTGGGCGGTTCCGCCCATGGTCCCACTGAGATGGGCAGATTGCACTAAGCCATGATCACACCACTGGACTCCAATCTGGGTGCCAGAGTGAGACCTTGTCTCAAACCCCCCCCTTTTTTTGTTCATTTTGTAAATATAAAATAGTCTCTTAATGCTGCCTTAGTTTCCCCCTCTTTGATGATGAGTGAAGACAATCACGTGAACGCATAGCACATGAGCTTGCCATGTTAATTAACCTCTGAGCCCCAACGGGGTCAGATATAAACTGGGAATAATGCCATTTCCAGATGGTAAGTTTTTCTTTTTGCCAATTCAGCCAATCATTTGATCTCTATTTGTTTATTTATAGGAGCTTTAGATACATGCAGTACTTTCAGAATAGCAAAATCAAAACATGGTCTTTGCCCCAAGAACTTACGACCTATTTCCGTATTGCCAGTGTCCCTCAGAACTACCCTCAATGAGTCTTCGGAGTAGTTTGAATGTACAATAGTAATTACGTCATCTGCGGAACCCAGACGCCTCAGAAATAAATTAATTTCGTCTCAGATGTAGTTATCAGGGTTGTGACTATGTAAACAGTTTTCATCATTTCATACCTGAATGAATGAATTATATTCTGCAGAAAACTGGTTGGTTGGAGAGATTTAATTAAGATAGGAATGCAGGAATTTTCTTGGGACAAACAAAAGGATTATAGAACTTCATAAATAATACAGAAAAAAATTAGAAACATGTACATTTGTTGGTTGGATCTTTCTTTCTTTCTTTCTTTCTTTCTTTCTTTCGTTCTTTCTTTCTTTTTCCTTCCTTCCTTCCTTCTTTCTTTTTTTCTTTCTTTCTCTTTCTTCTTTCTTTCTTTGTCTTTCTCTTTGGTTGGTCCTTCCTTCCTTCCTTCCTTCCTTCCTTCCTTCCTTCCTTCCTTCCTTCCTTCCTTTCTCTTTTTTTTTTGAGACAGAGTCTCACACTGTCGCCCAGGCTGAAGTATGGTGGCATTATCATGGATGGCTCACTCAACTTCCTGGGCTCAAATGATCCTCCCACCTCAGCCTTCCCAGTAGCCGGGACCACTGGTGAGTGCCGCCATCCCTAGCTAATTATTTGTAGAGATGAGATCTCGCTATGCTGCCCAGGCTGCTCTTGAACTCTTGGGCTTGAGTAATTCTCCTACCTCGGCCTCCCAAAGTGCTGGTATTAGAGGCGGGAGCCACTGTGCCTGGCCATTTGACTGGATTTTCTTGCTATACTCCCTGTGATAATTGAGATGTAAAACTCACTTCAGTGTCTAAGACAGATAAACATTCAATGAATGCCGACTACCCAACTCCAGTTTCTTCATATGTAAGTGATTCTTTCACGTCCTCTGTTCATCTACATTAAACTCAATGTTTTTCTTGTTTATTTTAATGAATTCTTTATATATTGTAGCTACTCTTTCGCTTCCTGTTTCCTGACATTTACTTTGTTCACAAAATTTAGAATATTGGAAATATTTCATGTCCTGGGTTACATTACAGTCACACTCCTGCTGTTCTACCCCCCGCCCTGCCAACTCTCTAAGACTCAGTGGGCTGAAATGAGAGCCAGGAGGTTTACCAGTTGGAGCAATTTAGTTGATTTCGTCCTGGGCTCAGGCAGCTTTCCCTGATGTCATTTATTCCCTGGGGATTTGGCTCACTGAAGCACACAGAATAATTCTTCTGGAATGAAAGGACTTAGAACCTCCTCATTCAGAGGGTCTCTTGCCTCAAACTCTATTCTTGTTCTTGCTTTTTTTCCTTTTGCAGCAAACTCATTCATTTATCAAATATCCAACAACAGCATTCTAGGGGCAAGACTTTGAATTTTGGGGACACAATGGTGAACAAAACAGACATGTCCCTGCCCCAGTGGAGTTCACAGTTTCCTGGGAGATGCACACTGGCCAGTGCCATCCAGTCCAGAGTGCTCATCAGGCAGTTACCGTGTGCCAGGCTGTCCTCATCAGGCACTTACCGTGTGCCAGGCTGCCTTCTGGGCCTGGGGCCAGACAGGTGAGCAGAGATGGTCCCTACCATCAGGAGCTTATCATCAACACAAATCCACGAAACATGACATTTAACATGCGCAAAACTGCAAAGGAAAGGCTGGCAGAGCCATGTGGACTACGGCACAGGGAGGGACTTATTCTGACCAGGGGTCTGCCAGGAGGTGTGTCAGTCATGGAAGGCTTCCCTGAGGAAGTGACACGTGCCATGAGCTCTGATGGCTGACTTAGAATTAACCGGGCAAATGGGGACAAGACTTTTTGACACAAAGGGAATAATACACACAAAGCACTTGGGGTGGGAGGAAACAGTTTTAAGGGCCCACTCAGGGCTGGATGCAGGGTGGGGCACTGGGATTCTTGGGGCCAAAAGGCTGGGTTTCTCCTCCTCTGTGAATCAGAGTTTGGGGGACGCCTCTCCTGGTTTAGCCCACTCTCAAAGCCCCGATCCACCACCCGGGCAGCTCATCTTTTGTCTGGTGGTGGGGAAAGGCTGTTGGGGGAGCTGAGGGGCAGAAGCCTGATTTTGGAGGGCCCATGGCAGAGAGTAAGGGAGGGCCATGTGGAGCCCCACGGTCACCCTGCTACTTTCTCTGACCTCAGCTGCGGCTTGGCCTCCCGCCCTTCGGGAGTTCACAGGGAGGTGAAATCTGCAAGCGGAGGCTGGTGTCTTCCCCTCCTGGGAGGACTGAGCTGTCCAGACAAGGCCCGGGAAGGCCCCTTCCTCCCCTTCCAGGGCTCTCTGGGATCCGATGAGCCATTTGTCCAGCTCTGTCCTCTCCCCTCCCCAGCTCTGGGGACAGAGCAGCTGGGACTGCCAAGACTGTCCTGTTCCTGAGGTAGGTCCCCACACCTGGAGACCCAGGGGCTGAGGCCGGCCCCTGCACCTCCTCCAAGCCGCTGAGCTCAACGGTACTCTGTAGCCCCAAGAGGGCATGGGAAAGGCTGCCCCCCGTCCCACTGCCTTGAGCACTTCATGGCTGACTAGGCGCACGCTGCAAACCAGGCTCTGGCGCTTTGCCTTTGCGAGCACTGGGGGCTGTCACTTCCGACCCTGTCCTTGCAGGGAAATTCCAGCCCACAGCTCAGGGCCTTGGGAGCAGCCGCATAGACTTCGGAGCCAGGCAGCTCTGGGTCGGAGTCCCTGACCTGTCTCACTCTCTGCAGGACACTGGGCACATTTACCTCTCTGAGCCTCAGTTTCTCCATGTGTAAAAAGGGGACTACTCCTAAGTCGCAGAGCTGTGGTACTTATGGTGGCAGCTGGTGACAATTCCTGGCAGTGGGAGTGGGTGGGTTCCTTACCACCAGTGACTCCTCTGAGTCATTCAACCCAGGCATGGGTGCTGGGGAGATGGTCAGTGCCACCCAGGTAAACCGAGGCCTCACGTGTAGGAGTCTGCTTTCCGGAAGGGAGGCTCTGCCAGAAAGTCTCATTTCATCCTCAAAAGAACCCAGGGATGGAAATAAAAGCAGGATTCGCCTCTGACAGATGAGGAGAGGTTCAGAGCGGTTGGCAAACTCACTCAAGGTTGCACAGCAAGTAAAAGGCCCAGCTAGGATCCTCCAGAGGTTGCTGGACCAGGGAGCCCATCCTCTGCACCGTCAGGAGGGGTCCAGTGCTGGGCCCTAAAGCCAGGAGCCTGACAGGACGTTCTCAGCACCAGCTCCGCCTGCAAGCCCGGGATTTCCCACCCCCATGCACCGCACCTGGGACCCCAGGACAGTGCCCCCCGCACACTGGGCTCTGGCCCCAGCCTGCCTCTGGGAACTTGGCGTTGGAGTTGGGGGAGGGTGAAGGAGGGAAAGGCGGCCCTCAGAGCTGTCCCGGAGAGGGGAGCTGTTTGGCGTGAGGGCTGGGCCAGGCCGGCCTCCTTTGTTGCAGGCTGACAGGACGGTGCGGCCACCACACACTTCAGCTGCCAACTCGCCGCGGTCACTCAATCCATCACTGAGGGCGGGGGCTCCCGGCCCTGCTGGCTCCTGGCCGCTCGGCCTGCAGTGTTGTTTTAGTCTGACTCGGGCTGTGAGATAAACGGGGCATGAACCGGCCCCCTGGCAGGGGGTCAGCCCCTTCTGCCCTCATTAAAGTGCCAATCAAGAAGAGGAATGGAGATGCTGAGTGAGCTCAGCCCTCTCGGCCAAGGGGGCAGGAGCCGGTCCCCCCACCACGGATGCCTGGAGAATTCCATCCAGGGCCTGCGGGCGTCTGGTTGCAACACACCCAAGGCAGCCAGCCCTTGGTGTTCCCTTCCCTTCCCAAGTCTGCCTGTGTGAGCAGCGGGTTGGGTGGGTACTTGCGGCTTTTTTTTTTTTTTTTTAAGACGGAGTCTCGCTCTGTAGCCCAGGCTGGAGTGCAGTGGCCGGATCTCAGCTCACTGCAAGCTCCGCCTCCCGGGTTCACGCCATTCTCCGGCCTCAGCCTCCCGAGTAGCTGGGACTACAGGCGCCCGCCACTTCGCCCGGCTATTTTTTGTATTTCTTAGTAGAGACGGGGTTTCACCGTGTTAGCCAGGATGGTCTCGATCTCCTGACCTCGTGATCCGCCCATCTCGGCCTCCCAAAGTGCTGGGATTACAGGCTTGAGCCACCGCGCCCGGCCATACTTGCGGCTTTGAGTTTCCAGCTCCCCCAACTGGAAGGGAAATTCAAAGCAGCAAGTACCCACCCACCCCCTGCTGACACTGGCAGGCTTGGCTTGCTGTTTGGTTTTCTGTGGCAACGTCACAAACCACTCCAAAACTTTATGGCTTAAAACAATTATCTTCAGGCATGGTGACTCACGCCTGTAAAACTAGCACTTCGAGAGGCCAAAGTGGGAGGACTGCTTGAGGTCAGGAGTTCGAGACCAGCCTGGCCAACATAGTGAGATCCCATCTCTATCAAAAAATATAAAAATTAGCTGGATGTAATGGTGCACACCTGTAGTCCCAGCCCAGGAGGCTGAGGCAGGAAGATCACTTGAGCCCAGGAGTTCAAGGCTGCACTGAGCCACCTGCACTCTAGCCTGGGCCATAGAGCAAGACCCTCTGTCAAGAAACCAAACCAAACCAACCAACCAAACATAAAGACACCCAGCCATTTGATGATCTCATTTGAACCTGAGGGTGGACAGGGCTCAGCTAGGTGAATCATCTGCTCCATCATCTGCTGAGGTGGTGGTGGAAGGGCCTTCAGCTGGGGCTCTTCTGGGCTGAAGGGTTCAACATGGCTCAGGCACATGGCATCTTTGTGGGGACACCAAGAAGGCTAGGACACCCAGTTCACGAAGATGGCTGTGCCTGTCTCTCTGTCCCTGTGGAGTCTCAGGGCCTCTCTCCCTGTCTTACATGGTCTCTCCACGTGGTCTGTCCTGCAGGGTAGCCAGAGTATTCAGTGACTTGGGGCTCCCAAAAGCACAGGAGTAAAGATGCTAGGCCTTCATAAGCCTTTGGCCTGGAACATGGCACAGAGGAACGTCTGCCCCATCCTAAAGCAAGTCAGGGACCAGCTCTCTTTTCTCCTGGGTACTCTGCCTAGAGGGCAAGTGGATCAGCAGCCTCTTGGGGTGTGGGATGAGGTGGCTGGAATTCTCCCTCTCTCTCTCTTTCTCTCTCTCTCTCTATATATACACACACACTCCACAATTCTTCAATTCTCTGGAAGAATCCCCTCAAAGTCTATAACAAGGCATTCACAAAAACCTAATTAATAGTATGCTTTCATATTTATTTTACATATTGAATAAAAATAATAATTGGACCAGGTGCAGTGACTCACGCCTGGAATCCCAGCACTTTGCTAGGCCAAGGCAGGCAGATCACTTGAGGATCTGCCAGGAGTTCAAGACCAGCCTGGGCAACATGGCAAAACCCTGTCTCTACAAAAAAATTAGCCAGGCATGGTGACATGTGCCTGTAGTCCCAGCTACTCGGGAGGCTGAGGTGGGAAGATCGCTTGAGCACAGGAAGCAGAGGCTGCAATAAGCTGGGGTTGCACCACTGCACTCCAGACTGGGAGACAGAGTGAGACTGTCTCAATAATAATATTAATAATAATAATAGTAATTGTTACCATTGCTTAAGAACTTATGCCAAGCATTGTTCTAAGCAATTATAGCTTATTTAATTCCCCTGAGAGCCCTATATAGGGATGATATAACTGTTACCCTTGCTTTGCATGTGTCTAAGGTAAGTGGCTAAACTGTAACAGACTCCCAAATATTTAGTAACTCAAACACAATAGAGGTTTATATCTCACTCTCTTAAGGAAAGATCAGCATTCCTGGTGGGCAGGCAGCCCTCCTTCCTTTAGTGTCTCATAGATCCAGGATCCATCCATCCTGTGACCCGGCCCCCAACCTCTGGTCCCCAGTAGTGCATAGATCACTCTGGCAGCTACATGAAGACTGGGCCATGGATGGTGTGTGCAGCCGTGGGCAAGCAGAGGGGTTTGGGATATTGCCCATTTGCCTTCTAAATTTCCTCTCCCTTTGTTCATCCTGCTGTCTGCCCTGGGAGGCTGCCCTCTGTGGACTATATCAGTGGGCTCCCCAACCCTCCAGCTTCCAGTTAGGCTCAGCCAGTGGGAGACACAGCAGGAGATCAGAGGGAAAGAGGAGAGGGGAGGGTATTGATTTCCCTGGCTCTCTGTCTCCATTAGGCTGTATTTTGGAAGTAGCTGATTTTTCTACCAAAGGCTACGGCTCCTATGGGGGCCAGCAGCTTTAACTCTCACCCATCTTAGGGATGGTAAGAGGATATGTCACCATCTCTTGTTGGTATCCCTGATCCCACCCACAGCTTGTAATCAGCCCGTCTGCTAAGCTCTCTGCAGTCTCTGTATCTGTCAGAGTATACAGCTCATCTACATTCTGCAGTGGTCTCAGCTGGCATAGGAGGCAAAGGAGGAAGCAAGGAAGCATTGAGAATACTACAGTAATAATGCAGGAGGGAGATGATGGTGGGGTAGCTTTCCAAGGTCAACAGGATTTTCTGATGGATTGCATATGGGGTTTGAATAAAAGAGAAGTTTCCAGGATGATTCCAAAATGGTTGGCTTGAGCAACTGGGAAAATGGAGTTATTTATTAAGATGCGTAAGACCAAGGGAGAGGCAGGCTTGGTCAGTTTTGGACATGTTAAGTAAGGGATGCTTTTTAGACTTCTAAACGGAGACACTGAGAGGCAGATGGAGCTTTGAGTTTGAATTTCAGGGCAGAAATTCAGGCTGGAGATAAGACTTTGAGAACTGCCCGTATACAGATGATATTTAAAGCCGTAGGACTCAGTGAGCTAACCAAGGAGAGTTTGAGTGAGGTCTTATAGTGAATGCTGCGACCCTCCAACATTTGGAGGCCAGGAAGATGAGAACAAAAAATAACGAGTGAAGTAGGAGGAAGATGAAGGAATTGGGTTTTCTGGAAGCTAAGTAAAAAAAAAAAAAGTTTCAAGAAGGAGTGAGTGGCTGGGCACAGTGGCTCACTCCTGTAATCCCAGCACTTTGGGAGGCCAAGGCAGGCAGATCACAAGACCAGGAGATCGAGACTATCCTGGCTAACACGGTGAAAACCCGTCTCTACTAAAAGTACAAAAAATTAGCCAGGCATGGTGGCACATGCCTGTGGTCCCAGCTACTCAGGAGGCTGAGGCAGGAGAATCGCTTGAACCTGGGAGGTGGAGGTTGCAGTGAGTCAAGATCGTGCCACTTGGTGGCACTCCAGCCTGGGTGACACAGTGAGACTCCATCTCAAAACAAAAAAAAGAAGGAGAGTGCTCAACCATGACAAATACAGCTTTTATTCAGATTAGATAAGGCCTTATCATGCAGATTAGAATTTGAAATATGAATGTCATTGATTATCTGGAAAGGGTGAGGTTGTGGGGATGAAAGCTTAATTGGAAAGCGCTCGGAGAAGAGGAGAAATTTCTGGTTCTATTCATGGCAGAGTAGCTGGTACTGGACAAATCTGCCTGTCATAAATAACTGCAAAAATGGTCAAATAATATGAGACAGCTATTGGGCATTGGACTGCAGGCAATGCCATGCTACAATCCTTTAAAAAAGGAAATACACAAGGCTGAACTATACATCCACCTTGACTTTCAGCCTTGTGGTAATTTTCAAACTGTGGTACCAGGAAGAGGATTACAAGCAGAGAGTCGCAGTCTCTCTGGGTGGAGAAAAGGAAGCTCAGGGTTCAGGGCAGCGAAAACAGCTAGAATTTGTGGGCAGGTTACCAAAAAGGAGGGAACCACAGAGAAATCCAGAAAGGCTACCATTCAGAAGTAAAGACCATTAAGGGCTTCATCCTAAAACTGAGTAAAACTGAAATAGACCTACCCTAACGAAGTCTAAAATCAATCTTTAACAAAATCAAGACAATCCACCAGTTACTTAACTGCCAGAAAAAATTTTTTAACACTCTTCAGGGGACAGTATCATAATCCAGAGTTTCTACAATGAGGCACTCAAAATGTTTAGCATATAATCAAAAATTACTAGACATGTAAAGAAGCAGGGAATGTGACCCATGAGAAGAGAAGAAAAAAAAGCAGTCAATAGCAGCAAACTCAATATAATCCAGATGCTGGAATGAGCAAACAAAGGCATTAAAATATATAAATATATTAAAGGATCTAGTGGAAAGGGAGACAAAACATGTAAGCAGATGGGGAAATTCAACATAGAAATGAAAACCTTTAAAAATAATTTTGAAAATTACGTATGTATTTATTTGTAGAGATAGGGTCTCCCTATGTTACCCAGGCTGGTCTTGAGCTCCTGGTCTCAAGCAGTCCTCCGAAAGTACTAGGATAACAGGCATAAGCCACCATGCTTGGCTGAAATGAAAACTTTTAAGTGGAAATTCTAGAACTGAAAAATACAGAATCTGAAATAAAAATTTTTTGGAAGTGCTTCATAGCATATTAGACATGGCAAAATAAAGAATCTATGAACTCAAGACAAGTCAACAGAAATTATCAAAACTGAGGCACACGAGGAAAGAAAGAATAATCAAATAAGACAGAACAAAGCATTCAAAAACGTGGGACAATATTAAATGAGCTAATATGCTTTTATTTGGAGTTGCAGAATGAAAGGGAGAGAAAATGGGACAAAGAAAATATTGGAAGAGGTAATGGCCACTTTCCAAAATGGATGAATTGTAGCATCCCACAGATTCAAAAAGCTCAGCCCATCCTAAACAGGATAAATACAGAAATACTATACCTAGACCATCAGAGTCAAACTACTAAAAACTAAAGACAAAGAAAGCGTTCTTAAGAATCAGCTGGAGAAATATGGACACATCACATCCAAGAGAACAAAAATAAGAATTATGGCTGACTTCTGATCAGAAACTTTAGAAACCAAAGATAATAGAATGATATATTTAAAGTGCTGAAGGAATGTAGAATTCTTCATCCTGTGACAATATCCTTCAAAACTCAAGGTAAAATAAAGACAGTTTCAGGAAAACAAAAATTGAGATAAGCCAGGTACGATGCCTCATGCCTGTAATCCCAGCATTTTGGGAGGCCGAGGTGGGAGTATCACTTGAGCCCAGGAGTTTGAAACCAGGCTGGGCAATAAAGTGAAACCTCATCTTAACAAAGAATCTGAAAAATTAGCCAGGTGTGGTGATGCATGCCTGTAGTCCTAGCTATTCAGGAGGCTGAGGTGGGAGGATTGCTTTAGCCCAGGAGGTTGAGGCTGCAGTGAGTAGTGACTGCACCACTGCACTCCAGCCTGGGTGACAGAGCAAAACTCTGTCAACACACATATACACACACACACACACACACACAAAACAAACACTAAAGAACATTATTTAGGTGACCCAAATGGAATCTTAGATCTTTGGGAAGGAATAAAAAACACCAGAAATGGTAAATAAGTAGGTGTTTATAAACATTTATTTAAGGCCGGGCACAGTGGCTCACGCCTGTAATCCCAGCACTTTGGGAGACCGAGGCGGACGGGTCACCTGAGGTCAGGAGTTCAAGACCAGTCTGACCAACATAGCAAAACCCCGTCTCTACTAAAAATACAAAAATTAGCCAGGCGTGCTGGCAAACACCTATAGTCCCAGCTACTCAGGAGACTGAGGCAGGAGAATCGCTTGAACCCGGGAGGTGGAGGTTGCAGTGAGCTGAGATTGCGCCATCGCACTCCAGGCTGGGCGACAGAGCGAGACTCCGTCTTGAAAAACAAAACAAAACAAAACAAAAACCTACCAACGAGTGAAAGCAAAAATACTAATGATGAATAGTGGTGTTTATAACAAAGGTAGAAATAAAATATATGACAACAATTGCACAAAGAGAAGGAAAAGTGTAAATGAAGCTATTCTGTTCAAAGTTTTTACGTAATATGGAAAATGATATACTATCCATTCAAGGCAGTCTACGATAAATTAAAGATGAATATTGCAATCTCTAGAGCACACTAAACAAATAAACAACAAGAAATGTTAAACAAACAAACACTAAACAAACAACAAGGAGGCTTAAAAGTCAGTGGAGATACTAAGTGTCAATGTAAGTTCACTGACTGTGAGAAACAAACCACAGTGTTATGGGATGTCAGTAGTGGGGGAAGTCGTGGGCGGGGAGGGACAGGGGACATATGAGAATTCTCTGTGCTTTCTACTCAATCTTGCTGTGAACCTGAAACTCCTCTCAAAAACAAAGTCTATTTTTTAAAAAAAAACCAAGAGAGCACATACAAGACAATTCTAGAATACACTTAATCCAAAATAAGAAAGAAAAGTAAAAAAACAAAGAAACAAGGAACAGATGAAACAAATAGAAGACATATAGAAAAATGGTAGACTTAAACCCAAGCACGTCAATAATTACATTAAACGTAAACAGACTACAAGTGAAAAATAGAGAATATCACATGGGATACAAGAACAAGACCCAATGATATGCTCTTCTCTAAGAATATGAACACCAAAATAAAGAAAGTAAAAAGAATGGGGAGAAAAGGTATGGCATATAAACATTTATCAAAAGAATGCTTGTGTGGCTATATTAATATCAGACAAAGAATACTTCAGGACAAATACTATTACCGGAAATAAAGACCATTTCATAACAAAAAAATCAATTCATCAAGAAGACATAATCTAAATGTACATGAACCCAGCTCAATATATGAAGCAGGCTGGGTGCACTGGCTCATGCCTGTAATCCCAATACTTTGGGAGGCCAAGGCATGAGGATCACTTGAACCCAGGATTTTGAGAACAGTCTGGGCAACATAGCAAAACTCCGTTTCTAGAAAAGATACAAAAATTAGACGAGCATGGTGGCATGTGCCTGTAGTCCCAGCTACTCGGGAGGCTGAGGTGGGAGGATCATTTGAGTCCAAGAGGCAGAGGTTGCAGTGAGTTGAGATTGTGCCACCACACCCCAGCCTGGGCAAGAGAGCCAGACCCTGCCTGTGATGGTTCATATTGTCAACTTGATTGGATTGAAGGATGCAAAGTATTGTTCCTGGGTGTGTCTGCGACGGTGTTGCCAGAGGAGATTAACATTTGAGGTAGTGGACTGGGCGAGGCAGACCCACCCTCAATCTGGGAAGGCACCATCTGATGAGCTGCCAGTGTGGCTAGGATAAAAGCAGGCAGAGGAACGTGGAAGAACCAGACTGGCTGAGTCTTCCAGCCTCCATCTTTCTCCCATGCTGGATGCTTCCTGCCCTCGAACACCGGACTACAAGCTCTTCAGCTTTGGACTCTTGGACCTACACCAGTGGTTTGCCAGGGACTCTCGGGCCTTTCCCCACAGGCTGAAGGCTACACTGTCAGCTTCCCTACTTTTGAGGTTTGGGACTCGGACTGGCTTTCTTGCTCCTCGCCTTGAGGACGGCCTATTGTGGGACTTCACCTTGTGATCATGTGAGTCAATACTGCTTAATAAATTCCTCTTCATATATACATCTATCCTATGAGTTGTGTCCCTCTAGAGAACCCTGACTAATACACTGCCTAAAAAAAAAAAACAAAAAAAAACAAAAAAAAAAACAAAAAAAACAAAACATGAAGCCAAACTGACAGAACTCAGAGAAGAAATCAAGAACTGCACCATCATAACTGGAAATTCTAACACTCCTCTTGGAGATACTGACAGAGCAAGCCTACATAACAAATCATTAGCAATATGGAGGGTTTGCAACAGAGACTATGAGAAGAGAAGGCGGAGAGAGAAACTTCAATCTTTTGAGAAACTGTACTTTAAAGAGAGCCAGGCCGGGCGCGGTGGCTCACGCCTGTAATCCCAGCACTTTGGGAGGCCCAGGCAGGCGGATCACCTGAGGTCAGGAGTTTAAAACGGCCTGACCAACATGGCAAAACCCTGTCTCCACTAAAAATTCAAAAGTTAGCTGGGCATGGTGGTGTGTGCCTGTAATCCCAGCTACTGGGGAGGCTGAGGCAGGAGAATCGCTGGAACTTGGGGGTGGAGGCTGCAGCAAGCTGAGATCAAGCCACTGCACTCCAGTCTGGGAGACAGAGCAAGACTCAGTCTCAAAAAAATAAATAAGTAAAAATAGCAAAAATAAAGAGAGCAAAGAATTGAGCAGTGGCTGGATTGGGGTACAGGATCAAGGGTGGATTAAGAGGGGAGAAGTCACAGCGTGTTTGGGTGCCGGTGGGGCTATCCAGGAGGGGTGGATCCAGGAGGGATCCAGTAGTGGGATCTGGCGACTGGGGACAGTGAGTGGACAACTTTAGATACAGTGTCTTTCAGTAGGCAAGAGAGGACAGAATGCTGGGCATAGGCAGGAGAGTCAGCCTGAAGGGGAGCTGTGTTCATGCGTCAGGGGGACAGAGCTGGAGAAGGGGACTCTTCCCCAAGGTGGTGACAGCCTGAGCCTCTGGGCCCTGCTCTGTGGCCAGGCCTCCTGAAAATGGGGCAACTTGACAGGATTCTCCTCAGTCTCTGAGACTCCTGTGCCCCTGTTCTGCTCCAGATCTTTGTCCCCAGATAATTCAAGTTAATCATGGGAAACTACCCCATGATAAGAGGCTAGAACAAGAGTGTTGCTTTATAATTTTTCTATTTTTTTTTTTTTTAACATTTAGAGATTTGTTTCAGCCTTTAAAATAACAGATAAGGATTGAAAATGCAGATAAGGATAAAAATACAGATAAGAGGCTGAGTGCGGTGACTCAAGGATAAAAATACAGATAAGAGGCTGAGTGCGGTGACTCACGCCTGTAATCCCAGCACTTTGGGAGGCCAAGGCAGGCGATCACTTGAGATCAGGAGTTCAAGACTAGCCTGGCCAACATGGTGAAACCCCCCATCTCTACTAAAAATACAAAAATTAGCCAGGTGTGGTGGTGCGTCCCTATAGTTCCCAGCTACTTGGGAGGCTGAGGCGGGAGAATCACTTGAACCCGGGAGATGGAGGCTGCAGTGAGCTGAGATTGCACCACTGCACTCCAGTCTGGGCAACAGAGCGAGACTCTATCTCAAAAAACAAACAAACCAGAAAAGATGTTTAAAACATAGTTCACGGAAAAGGAAATGGCTCTTAAACCTAATTTCCCATAAGAGAAGTATACATTCAGACTACACTGAGATACCCATTTTCTCCAAATTGGCAAAGTTCAGAAAGTTTGCTAACAGATTGCATTGGTAAGGGTGTGGGTAAATTCATTTCTGGTGGCTGTGTAAATTGGTGCAAACCCTACGGAAGGCAATTTAGCAATATTTATCAAAATTACAGGTGCACAAAGGATTCAGCAATGTCTCCTCTAGGACTTTTTAACTTATCAAAAAAATCAAGTATGCACAAGGTGATTCGTGGCAGCCTTGTAAGAGCAAGACGATTGGAAGCCTGAAAATAACCTACGTAACCATGGGTGGGGACTGGTGGAACAAACACGGTATTTCTATACAATGGAAATCATGTCATAATCCAAGCAAACAGACTGCTCTTCATGCAGCTGCTTGCAACTCACCGACCCCAACCAGTTACAGATTTCTTTACTCCTTCTCCACTCCCACCGCTTCACTTGAAAAGCCTTTAAAAATAAAAAATAAAAGAAAGGTCATGTGCTGATAAGGAATGATCTCCAAGACAAAGTAAAAAATGCAAGGAAGTACTATGCTCGAATCTTTGTAAAAAATAAAAAATGAAGAGAGAGGCTGGGTGTGGTGGCTCACGCCTGTAATCCCAGCACTTTGGGAGGCCACGGCAGGCGGATCACTTGAGGACAGGAGTTCGGGACCAGCCTGGCCAATATAGTGAAACTCTGTCTCTACTGAAAATACAAAAAACAAAATTAGCAGGGTGTGTTGGCACACACCTGTAATCCCAGCTAGTTGGGGGGCTGAGCTAGGAGAATCACTTGAACCTGGGAGGTGGAGCTTGTAGTGAGCCAAGATTGCGCCACTGCACTCCAGCCTGGGTGACAGAGCAAGACTCTATCTCAAAAAAAAAAAAAAAAAAAAGGTGGGGGGGTGGAGAGTAAATATACAGATATATATGCAATTGCCAATACACACACATATAATTTGACAAATTGTATTTTAAAGAGAGCAAAGAATTGAGCAGTGGCTGGACTGGGGTACGAGATCAAGGGTGGATTGAGATGTGAAAAATAATAGTGTGTTTGTGTGCTGGGTTCAAGGGCTGTCCAGGAAGGGTGGACCCAGGAAGGATGGGATCTGATTATTTTATATATACATATATATGTGTGTGTGTGTGTGTTTGTGCCTGTGTCTTCCTGGAAAAAAATACACAAGAAACCAGGGTGGGGAGCTGGGTAGTTGAATGACGGAGTGGGCGGGAGGAGAGAGATAAGGCAAGCGTAAGTAAAAACAAACACAGAAGGTAAGAGATAGCATGTAACAAACAGCACTCCACACTGTCTACTTCCTCTTCCCTTTTCAATACTACCTCTCCTCTTCTAGATACACGCGTTTCAGGAATTCCACCTATAAAGTCTGAAGGGCATTTAAACCCCACTCAGTCATTTGACCAGCAACTAAGCTAAGTGGGCAAGAGGTGTGCTGGGGTGAGCCCCTGGGCACATGGGTAAGTATGTTTTTTCTGCTTAAGATGGAGATGGAATTACCACGCTCAGGTGATGGTTTACAACCAATGATTCACCATTCCCGTGTTCAGTCTGGTGACATTTTTAAAACATTATAAATCTTTACATTCAAACACTGAGAGCCACCGACACTGTCTTTGGTCATTTGTGAGAACGCTGTTGATATGATAACTAGATTAATAGAAAAAAGCTGAGAGTCAAATGTGAGCCGATGAAAAGTTGACAGGATGTCTCCCTTCCCCTAATACCTCCACTTTTATTAACATTATGGATGCCATCTTTTTTTTTTTTTGGAGACGGAGTCTCGCTCTGTTGTCTAGGCTCCAGTGTAGTGGCGCAATCTCAGCTCAGTACAACCTCCACCTCCCACGTTCAAGCCATTCTCCTGCCTCAGCCTCCCGAGTAGCTGGGATTATAGGCGTGCATCACCACGCCTGGCTGATTTTTGTATTTTCAGTAGAGATGGAGTTTCATCATGTTGGCCAGGCTGGGCTCGAACTCCTGACCTCGGCCTCCCCAAATGCTGGGATTACAGGTGTGAGCCACCGCGCCCAGCAGACGTCATTTTCTAAAATAAGACATTGGCTGAAGTGTACGACCGCTAACTCCTGTGCTGAGCGCACTGGAACAGACTGGTGGGTGAAGCCTTTGCTCAGCCCTGGACCACCAAGGTCTCCGCTGGGCTGCTCTCCCACCGGCCTGCTCTCCCCCGGGCCTGCTCTCCCACCAGCCTGCTCTCCCACCGGCCTGCTCTCCCCCTGGCCTGCTCTCCCCCCGGCCTGCTCTCCCCCCGGCCTGCTTGCATGTGCACGTCCACGGACACACGCCCTGCCTTCATGCCTTAGACTTTAAACACCCTGGGCAGCTGGCCAGGCCTTGGTTTTGTTTGCAGAGCTGCCTAATCTAATATTGGTATTTAGTAAACAAAGCCCAAACAAGGGAGAAGTAGGCCCCTCTTGCCTCTTATGAGCTCCCAGGGCTCTCCAGTGGACCCAAGAAGCACCCTGAGATGCCCCAAAGTGTCATGGCCAAAAAAAGAAACTTGAGTTAACCTTCTCTGTGGTTGACAGGAAATGCTCAGAGCGGGAGTTTCAGATGCAGGCCACCCCATGCAAGGAATCCTGCTAGGATAAAACGGGTCACTCCTAGTGGGCTGGCCTGGGGCAGACTGGGGTGAAGAGGGCTGGCCATGTGCCCCTGACGCCCCTTCCTCAGATGCCCGCTGCTCCCCCGCGCCGTAGAGCCCGTGGGCCTTGCATTCTTGCGGCGACAGCTCCCCCTCTTCTCACAGCTCCTGGCTCCCTCCTCGCATCCAGATGTGTGTTCCATGGAGCTCTACAATTAAACAGATGCATCTGATAGTGACCTGCCCTTCACCCAGCAAGACACTCCCGAAGTGCCAAAGCCCATAGGTGGGCATCATCATGACGGCCGTTAGGGCCATGGTTGGAGATCCTGGAGGGCCTGGAGCAGAAGGGCCTTCCCTTCCCACGGGGCTCGGACCAAACCCCCGTCCCCTGTCGTGGCTGGTTCAGTTCCAGTCCTTGTGCCCGTTGAGATCACCTCCAGCCCCCCGCTGCAAAGTCCACTCACCCGCCCTCCTGAGTAGCTCGTGCACATCCAGGGCTGCCACAGAGGGTGCACCTGGGGAAGTCAGGCGGGGTCATGGGCTTGCGCCACAGCTGCTTCTCATGGACTGGACGGAGCAGGTGATGTGTCGGCCAGGAAGGAGGCCCTCTCAGCCACGGGCAGGCTCCAGGAACAGGTTCCTCACATCAGGACGCAGGCCCTGCGCTCCCCGAGGGCCCAGGATCCAGACGCTTCCGAAAGTGCTCTCCTCGCATTTCCTGACCCACCTCCACCGTGCTGTCCAATCTGACGGCCACCAGCTACAGCGGCAATGGAAATGCGCCTATTGGGAGTTGAGCTGTTCTGTCGACGTGAAACAGGCACCACGTTTCAAAGATTTAGTGCAAAATCACAACATAAAGCATTCACTAACAATGCTTTCTATTGATTATACATTACATGATAATGTCTTGGACATATTGTCTTTAATTATTAAAATTAACTTTCCATTTCCTTTTCCTTCTTAAAAAATGCGACACTTAGAAAATTTTATATTTATTTATTTATTTATTTATTTTTAGATGGAGTTTCACTCTGTCGCCCAGGCTAGAGTGCAATGGTGCGATCTCGGCTCATTCTGCCTCCTGCGTTGAAGCAATTCTCCTTTCTCAATCTCCTGAGTTGCTGGGATTACAGGTGTGTGCCACCATGCCTGGCTAATTTTTCTATTTTTAGTACAGACAGGGTTTCACCATGTTGGTCAGGCTGATCTCAAACTCCTGACCTCAGGTGATCTGCCCACCTTGCCTCAGCCTCCCAAAGTGCTGGGGTTACAGGCGTGAGCCACCACGCCCAGCCTATTTTTTTTTTTTTTTTAGTGACAGGGTCTTGCTCTGTTGCCCAGGCTGGAGTACAGTGGTTCAATCTCAGCTCACAGCAGCCTCTACCTCCTGGGTTCAAGGAGCCTCAGCCTCCCTAGTAGCTGGGACTACAGACATGTGCCATGAGGCCCAGCTCATTTTTTTTTTATTTTTAAAGTAGAGACAAGGTCTCACTATGTTTCCCCGGCTGGTCTTGAACTCCTGAGCTCAAGCAATCCTCCCGCCTCAGCCTCCCAAAGTACTGGGATTACAGGTGTCAGCCACTGCTCCCGGCCTAGACAATTTTAAATTACATGTGTGACTTGCATTCTTTCTTTCTCGTTTTGGATACAGTCTTGCTCTGCCGCCCCAGCTGGAGTACCGTGGCACCATCTCACTCACTGCAACGTCCTGGGATGACAGGCATGCATCACCATGCCCTGCTGATTTTCGTATTTTTAGTAGCAATAGAGATGAGGTTTTGCCATGTTGGCCAGGCTGGTCTCAAACTCCTGGCCTCAAGGGATCCGCCTGCCTCCGCCTCCCAAAGTGCTGGGATTCCAGGTGCCTGAGTGACTTGCATTATTTCTATGGGACAGTGCCGGTCCACTTGGTAACGGTGGAAGCCATATTTCTCAGAATCCCCTTCCTGTAGGTCTCAGGGCAGAGCTGTCAAGAGGGAAGGCACCCGTGATTTGAGAGGCAAAGGTGAGGCTGGCCTTGCTGACCAACACTGACCCCAGGCCCACCCCAGATCCTTGACTGCAAACTCACAGAAGACACCTCCCAGAGACGCCCACCCCAGCCCCTTCCGCGGTCCTCCTCGTCCTCTGCCCCCGCCACAGCTGGGTGACGCCTGACTCCTAGAATGCATCCTTTATTCCACGATAGACCTCGTGGTTCTGGCTCCTTGTTGAACCCTGTCTGATCCCTACCTCTCCTGGGCCTCTGGAGGCCGCATCCAACACAGCTGAGAAAGTTAAGGTTAAGGTCTCAAAATATAGCTGGCTGCAGCTCAACAGCAAGAGGCCTCCTGCCCAGGCCTCTAGGGCTCCATTCCCTCTCCTTCTGCCCACCAACCCCGGCTATTCTCTCTCTCCTTCACTACCCACTTCCCCTCCTCTCCTCCCTGTCTGCTGGCTCCTTCCTTCCAGTCCAGAAGCAGCTCAGGTCCCTGCTGCTTTTGAAACACCAACATGGCAAAAACCAAAACCTCCCTCCCTCCCACAGTCGAATTTTAAAGACACATCTACACTCCCTTCTTCACCTTTGGATCCTGTTGCAACACCAGCCACTGGCTTCTGGCCCACATCCCAGAGCCGCCGGGGACAAGGCCACTGATGGCCTCATTTCCCAACCCCCGGCCTCTTTCCAGTCTTGCTCCACCTGACCTCAGAGCAGAGGCGGTCACTAGTCCCTCTGCCTCTGCCCTTTTCCCCACGACACCCCCTTCCATCCCTGTCACTGACCCTTCCTGGTTCCTCCTCCCCTGGCAGTCCTTACGTTGACATTTCCCAGGGCGCTGGCCTTAGACCCCTCACTTTATGCCCCCTCTGAGTGAGGCATTCATGCCAGGACTTATTTAAACTACTGTCTCCAGGCCGGACGCGGTGGCTCACGCCTGGAATCCCAGCACTTTGGGAGGCCAAGGTGGGTGGATCACTTGAGGTCAGGAGATCGAGACCATCCTGGCCAATATGGTGAAACCCCATCTCTACTAAAAATACAAAAATTAGCTGGGTGTGGTGGCGCATTTCTGTGATCGCAGCTACTCAGGAGGCTGAGGCAGGAGAATCGCTTGAACCTGGGAGGCAGAGGTTGCAGTGAGCTGAGATTGCAGCACTGCACTCCAGCCTGAGGAGCAGAGTGAGACTCTGTCTCCAAAAAACAACCAAACAAACAAACTACTGTCTCCAAAAGAATGACTCCCCCATCTCTACCTTTCTAATGCTGCCAACTGGATGCTCTGCAGGGCCCCATGTTCAATGTGTCCAAAGTGAAACCCATCACCTAAGATGGCCTCCCAGTTCTCTTTTTCTTTCTTTTTTTTTTGAGACAGAGTCTCGCTCTGTCGCCCAGGCTAGAGTGCAGTGGTGCGATCTCCACTCACTGCAAGCTCCGCCTCCCGGGTTCAAGCGATTCTCTTGCTCAGCCTCCTGAGTAGCTGCGACTACAGGTGCCCACCACCACGCCTGGCTAATTTTTGTATTTTTAGTAGAGACGGGGTTTCACCATGTTAGCCAGGATGGTCTCCGTCTCCTGACCTTGTGATCTGCCCACCTCGGCCTCCCAAAGTGCTGGGATTACAGGCTTGAGCCACCGCGCCCGGCTGTCTCCCAGTTCTCCATCTCAGGGAGTAGCCAAGGCCAGAGGCTCCTTTACTCATTTAGGTCACTGGCTTCCTGTCCTCAAAGAGAAAAATCTCTGCTCACTCCCATTCACGCCTCTTCACACCATTAACTCTTTCTTTAAAGCTTAGCTGGGCCGTTACCCTCCTTTCACTCTGCGTGATTCTGAGCTCCTCTAGGCGGCTTTCATTGCTGCGTAGTATTTCAACCCTATGTTATACTATAGTTTGTTTATCACAACATGAATCGGAAAGTGCTGTCTTCTCTAGTGTGGATTTGTGTAGGGTTGATACTAATGTTTCCTTGAGTGTTTTCCTTGAGTGGAATTCGCAAGTGAAGCCATCTGGGCCTGGATTTTTTGTGTAGGGGAAGGTTTTTAATTAAAAATTTAATTTCATGAATAGATATAGGGCTATTCAAATTTCCCGTTTCTCCTATGACTTTCTGTAATTTGTGCCTTTCAAGAAATGTGCCCATTTTATCCGCATTGTTAGATTTAAAGGCAAAAAGTTATTCATAATATTCCCCTGCTATCCTATAAACATCTAGGATATGTAATGATGTTTCTCCTTTTCTCCCCAGTGTGGAATATTTTGGGGAGGTTGTGGGGGAGATGGAGAGAGCCAAAGCCTAATCCTCCACAGTAGAAAATCAGTAGACCACACCCACAATTGGCAAAAAATGCAAAACTAGGTGAAAACATCATATTTGGAAAAACAGAGTTAAATACAAGAAGATATTGGAAAAGAGTTCAAAGTAGCTGCCTTTGGGGACAGGATTAGTGTGGCATGGGACACGGTGGGGCACCGGATTGGAAAACAGTTCTTTCTGAGCTCCCATAAAATTCCAGTTCAGGACTCTCTCATTCTCCTCTCCGCTCACCCACCTGCCCTTCCCTTCCCCAATTCAGGCTGCACTGAAGATGTTTCAGTCCTTTTGGGAACTTCTCTTATCAACTCCGTGACGGGCCTTGGTTTAGTCTGGTGGTCCCCACGGTCAGACCCAGCTCCTCTCCCATCTCCAGGGATGACAGACATTGGATATCCCCCAGGACCCTTACCTTGGACCAGTGGTGTCTTAGTGGTCTGGAAGCCCATAGAAGAGTTTTGCTTTGTTTTTAACTCTTCCTTTCTCAATATGACAAAACTACTTTCAATGACAAAAACAGCAATTACCTGCCGGGCACGGTGGCTCATGCCTGGAATCCTAGCACTTTAGGAGGCCAAGGTGGGCAGATCACCTGAGGTCAGGAGTTCAAGACCAGCCTGACCAACATGGAGAAACCCCGTCTCTACTAAAAATACAAAATTAGCCAGGCGTGGTGGCGCATGCCTGTAATCCCAGCTACTCGGGAGGCTGAGGCAGAAGAATCGCTTCAACCTGGGAGGCAGAGGTTGCAGTGAGCTGAGATCGCACCATTGCACTCCAGCCTGGGAAACAAAAGTGAAATTCCGTCTCAAAACAAACAAACCAGCAATTACCTTTGCACCAACCTAATATCTTCACTAACAATAATGAATGAAACAATAATAAAATAAATGCAGATGGTGAACATTTATTGAACTTTAAAAATACACAATCACAGTACAAAAGTATGACAGTAAAAAAGGACACAACTACTTACTCTTGTTGAATGTTTTTTGTTTGTTTGTTTGCTTTTCTGAGACAGAGTCTCGTTCTGTTGCCCAGGCTGGAGTGCAGTGGCACGATCTCAGCTCACCGCAACCTCCGCCTCCTAGGTTCAAGCGCTTCTCGTGCCTCAGTCTCCTCAAGCGATTCTCGTGCCTCAGTCTCCCCAGTAGCTGGGATTACAGGTGTGCACCACCACACCCAGTTAATTTTTGTATTCTTTAGTAGAGATGGGGTTTTGCCATATTGGCCAGGCTGGTCTTCAACTCCTGACCTCAGGTGATCCTCCCGCCCTGACCTCCCAAAGTGCTGGGATTACAGGTGTGAGCCACTGTGCCCAGCCATCGTTGTATGTTTTTTATATTTACTTGATGATCTGTATTTTGTTTTTTTGGTGACAGCCCTATATAACAAATGTCTATTTAAATAATTCTCCAGTAACTAGTAAGTGGATTTTAAGAAAATCATCAGCAAAAGGTACAACTGAAAATTGTGGCAATTGTAAAATCATACTGCTAACATAACAATTTTCTTTACATTTCATTGATGAACTAAAATTTGCACTTACCAGACAAGAAGATTCCCCTTCCTAGTCTGAATTCTGTTTCACTTTTTAAGTTTTCTTTCTCTCTTTTTTTTTGAGACAGAGTCTCTCTCTGTCGCCCAGGCTGGAGTTCAGTGGCACGATCTCAGCTCACTGCAACCTCACCATGTTGGCCAGGCTGGTCTCAAACTCCTGACCTCAGGTGATCCACCTGCCTCGACCAACCTCCCAAAATGTTGGGATTACAGGCGTAAGCCACTGTGTCCGGCCTCATTCTTTAAGTTTTAAAACACAAATAAACTGCAAGTGAGGTCGGGCATGGTGGCTCACACCTGTAATCCCAGCACTCTGGGAGGCTGAGACGGACAAATCACTTGAGGTCAGGGGTTCGACACCAGCCTGGCCAACATGGTGAAACCCCGTCTCTACTAAAAATACAAAAATTAGCTGTGTGTGGTGGTGCATGCCTGCAATTCCAACTACATGGGAGGCTGAGGCAGGAGAATTGCTTGCACCTGGGAAGTGGAGGTTGCAGTGAGCCGAGATTGCACCATTGTACTCCAGCCTGGGCAACAAGAGTGAAACTCCATCTCAAAAACAAACAAATAAATAAATAAATAAAATAAAACCGCAAGTGGTCACACAGAATGACAGAATTGAAGCAACTCAAGTCCCGTCCCACTGCTTCGTCTTACATATGTAACGAACCTGCATGTTGTGCACATGTACCCTAGAACTTAACGTATAATAATAAATAAATAAATAAATAAATAAAAAATAAAAGTGGAGCTAGATTGAAAAAAAACCCTCAAGAATCACTTTGTGTCTCATTAGAGTGTTATAACCATCCCATTCCACCCTTGGTCATGAAAGATGATAACTTTAAACACTATTATTTTCGTTTCGTTTTCCTGTCTCTGTCCTTATTTTGACAGATTGTAATGCATGTGATATGATGTAATACAGGTGAAATAAAAAAAAAAAAAAGAGGATATAGCCTATGGAGAAACTGTCATCAATAGATAAAATGTAAATATTGTAAAAAAAAAAAAAATCTGTTTAAATGCAGAAATATGTTAGAACAGGGGGGTTAGAGACTCCACCGTGCCCCGAGCAAGCCTGAACAATCCCAAACCATTAGAACATTCTCTTGAAATGAAGGTGCGTTAGCTGAGTCCACGTTTGGTGGGCGCCCGCTGTATAACCGGCAGATCTCAGAGTTAACATCCATGTGGTGTACAAGGTTTACTAAAGGAGAAGTACTACAATGTGCTAATTTAAAGCTTGCCTACATACGTACTAAAACTCACTGGAATTTCAACTCACTAAAGATTTTTGATGGGAGGAGAATTTTATCTCCACCCCAAATCTCCAGATTTTGTTTAGAATTGCCAAGAGCACAGTGATAATAAAAAGCAGCCGGCTTTTAGTTCTAGTTTTATTATTGTTTTTTAATTGTTTGCAGGCTGGATCTGCACTCTTTCTCCAGCATGCAGGCTCCTACTCCCACTGACCGCCCTTGTAAGTCACTGCCGTGGGCCAAAGTTCCATGGCCACTCTGTCACATTCACGATCTCTCCTTAACCTGCCATTGGCACTTCATCCTCCCTAACTTCGCTCCGTCTGAAATTCCAACAAAACTTACAGGCAATGTCCTCTACATTGTTGAATACAACATATGTCTTACTTGGCGTTTTATCGCCATGCAATCCAGTTGACCGTATCCTCCTTTTTGAAGCACCGTCTTCTTCTTCTTCTTTTTTTTTTTTTTGAGATGGAGTCTCGCTCTGTCGCCCAGGCTGGAGTGCAGTGACGTGATTTCAGCTCACCGCAAGCTCTGCCTCCCGGGTTCACGTCATTCTCCTGCCTCAGCCTCCCGAGTAGCTGGGACTACAGGTGCCCGCCACCAGGCCTGGCTAATTTTTTGTATTTTTAGTAGAGACGGGGTTTCACCGTGTTAGCCAGGGTGGTCTCGATCTCTTGACCTGGTGATCCGCCCGACTCGGCCTCCCAAAGTGCTGGGATTACAGGCGTAAGCCACCGCGCCCGGCCCAGACAGGTATTTCTTTTGTGATGTCAGCCTCACTGTGGAACCCTCTGCTTATAGCTTCTCCCAGCGTGGCTTACAGAGTCCATCATGACCTGGCCCGGCTGCGCCTCTCACCTCCTCTTATTGGGCTCCGGCCAGTCCAGGGATCCTGGGACTCAGCTGTGCTAAGCAGGTCCCTGCCTCAGGGCTCCACATGGGCACTGCCTTCTTCCCGGTGCCTCGTGAACTCTCCTCACTCTTGCTGGACTCAGACCATCCGCCTGTTTCTCGGTTGAGTCTTCCCTGCCCCACCCTGACGCCCACTACTAGTACAGCTCAGCGAGGGCAGCAAGAATGCCACCCTATTCACTGCACATCCATGCACTCAGTACCGAGCCTGGCGCCCAGTACGTGCTCAAGAGCAGCGGCTGGCAGTGCCTCCCTGTTGCTGGAGGGGCAGAGGGTTAGGTTCTGCAGCATCAGTCTGGGAACACCTAGGGATGCGTGATCTCTGTGGACAAACCATGGAACAGATTGAGTTGCCTTTCTGCAGGCTTGGCCACACTTCCCAGAAGTCTCTGTGTGCCCCTTAAGCATCTTAGGAAAATACGCCCAAAAGGCAGGAATCTTCCCTCTAAAGTAGCCCTGGGAGCTGTTTCAGCACCCGCCCCCTCCCAGCACCGCCCCCTCCCGTCTCCCACACACTCCCTCCCTTGGGGGCTCCCTCACCCGGGGTTTCCAAGAGCCAAGTTGGTCTAGATTCACACATTTCCTCCAAGTCAAAACGTACCCATGACCTTTCTGTGCTTTTGAGTCACACCAGAAGAAGCATGAGGTGTGAAGTTTTCTGAGCCCCTGGGAGCTGCTGCCGCTGGGTGTGCTGTTTGGGTAAGACTGTGGGAGAACATGGTCTGGCTCCTCTCAGCGACAAATGGGTTGGTCCCGCTCCTGGGCGTGGGACAGGCAGCTCTGTAGTGCAATTGTTCCAGCGTCAAATCCTTCTGAAGTTCCAGCTGCAGTATTTGGAGGAAGCTTAATTAAGGCTGCTGTGTTCTTCTTTTTCCTTTCTTCTAACTTTGTTTACTTTAAGCACGTACTGCACTTCCAAAGGATATAGCTGGAGTTAAGAGACTGCCCCTCGGGCCACTTGAAGATGCAAGGCAGCCTCTCCCACACGCAAAATCATATCCTGCACGACTTCATTCAGACAGTCTACAAAGTTCTGTGTGTCTGTCTTTCTATCTGTATCTTTGCATGCCTCAAAGAGAGAATATACTTTTGTTTCATATCTTCATGGAACATGTATTTATTTATTTTAGATGGAGTCTTGCTCTCTCGCCCAGGATGGAGTGCAGTGGCACGATCTTGGCTCACTGCAACCTCCGCCTCCTGGGTTCAAGCAATTCTTCTGCCTCAGCCTCCTGAGTAGCTGGGACTACAGACGCACACCACCACGCCTAGTTAATTTTTTTGTATTTTTAGTAGAGACAGGGTTTCACCGTATTGGCCACACTAGTCTCAAACTCCTGACCTCATGATCTGCCCACCTTGGCCTCCCAAAGTGCTGGGATTACAGGCATGAGCCACCGAACCTGGCCCTGGAACATTTACATAAACTGATCAACCACTTGGACAAAAAGAAAATCACAACAGATTTTTTTTTTTGGTCAGAGTCTCACTTTTGTTACCCAGTGGAGTACAGTGGTTATGGCTTACTGCAGCCTCGACCTCCCTGGCTCAAGAGATCCTCTCACCTCATCTCCCAAGTAGCTAGGACTACAGGCGCGCACCACGCCAGGCTCATTTTTGTATATTTTGCAGAGATGGGGTTTCGCAGTGCTGCCCAGACTGATCTCAAACTCCTGAGCTGAAGTGATCCGCCCACCTTGGCCTCCCAAAGTGTTGGGATTACAGGCGTGAGCCCCTGCGCACAGCCCAGATGTTTTTAGAGTGTACAAATTTTCAGGTTACATTTATTTACTGATCATAATCCAATAAAATTCAAAACATTAATTTAAAGGAGATAATTTGGCTGGGCACAGTGGCTCACACCTGTAATCCCAGCACTTTGGGAGGCTGAGGTGGGAGGATTGCTTGAGGTCAGGAGTTCGAGAGCAGCCTGGCCAACATGGTGAAACCCCATCTCTACTAAAAATACAAAAAATTAGCCAGGCGTGTGGCATACCAAGTCCTAGCTACTCAGGAGGCTGAGGCAGGAGAATCCCTCGAACCTGGGAGGCGGAGGTTGCAGTGAGCCGAGATTGTGCCACTGCACTCCAGCCTGGGCAACAGAGCCAGACTTCATCTCAAATAGATAAATAGATAACTAAATAGATAAATAAATAAATAATTTAATATATAGAAATTAACAAGTAGGCAATCCTTAGATCAAAGAAGAAATTAAAAGCAAAATTAAAGACTACACAGAAAGCAATAAAAGGAGAATGCTTAATGCCAAAATTAATGAGACAAACTGAGTACCAGAGGAAGATTTATAACCTAAAAATGTCATTATTCAAGAAGAAAGATGAAAAAAATACAGCACTACAAAACAAAATACTTACCTTAGAAAGCAAGAAAAGAATAGTAAAGTCAATCAAAACAGGCCAGGTATAGGGACCAAAAGATTAAAGATGTGATCAATAAAATAACAAAAAGTGGCAAAGAAAAGCACATTTCAAACTGGTTCTTTGAAAAGAACACTAACATCCTCAAAAAGTTAGTTATGAAAAAAAAGTGAAAACACGCAAGGAATGAGAAAGGAGAAATAACCAGATATGAGGACTTAAAATAATACATGCAACTGTGCCAGCAACACATTCTAACAGTTAAGAGAACCGAACAATTTAAAAGAATCAAATGTTACCAAAATTGACCTATGAAGAAATGGAAAACCTGAATAGTCCAATAAACAGAGTAGAGCAAGGGATGATTAAAGGGTACCACTGAAAAGCATTCTAGGCCGGGCACAGTGGCTCATGTCTATAATCCCAGCTTTTTGGGAGGTTGAGGCTGGAGAATTACTTGAAGCTAGGAATTTGAGACCAGCCTTGGCAAAGAGCGAGAGACCCTGCCTCTACAAAAAAGAAAATAAATTAGCTGGGCATGGTGGCGTGTGCCGGTGGTCCTAGATCCTTGGGAGGCTGAGGCAGGAGGATGGCTTGAGCCCAGGAGTTCAAGACTACAGTGAACTATGGTCACACCACTGCACTCCAGCCTGGGTGACAGAGCAAGACCTTGTCTCTTAAAAAAAAAAAAAAGTTATATAACCTAAGGGTTTGCAACCAGCTTTTATCCAAGCTTTGAAAATCAGAACTGAAAATTCTAATGTAATTTAAGTACTGTAAGCCAAATGGTGGAAAGCTCCCCGGTCCATTCTACGAAGAGAGCATAATTTTCATTCTAAAGTCTGATGAAGAGACTGGGCACAGTGGCTCATGCCTATAATCCCAGCACTTTGGGAAGTTGAGGCAGGTGGATCACTTGAGTCCAGGAGTTTGAGACCAGCCTGGGCAACACAGTAAGACCCCATCTCTACTCAAAATAAAAAAAAATTAGCCGGGCAAGGTGGCACATGCCTATAGCCCCAGCTCCGTGGGAGGCTGAGGTGGGAGGATCGCTTGAGCCCAGGAGTTCAAGGTTGTAGTGAGCCAAGATTGAGTCACTGCACTCCAGCCTGGGCAACAGAGACTCTGTCTCAAAAACAAAACAAAAAAAAGGTTACTCTGAAAAAAAGAAAATTATAGACCTCTTTCACTTAAAAAATGCCAAGACTCAAAATATTAGCAAAAAAGAGCCAGAAATGTATCAAAAGAAAAACAAACTAACACATTTTATCCAAGTGGAACCCATTATTCCAGGGATTCAGAGTGGCTCCATATCAGGAAATACATCAACGTGCTACTTAAACAAAAATTAAAGGAGAAGAAACAGTATCATCATAAACTGTTCATAATAATAGATGCTGAAAAGGCATTTGCTGTAATTCAGCAAATGCCGTTCCTAACAGTAAATCCAAATGCCAACAAACAATCAATTGATGGTTAAATTCGCTGCTGGGGACACGCAAGATAAAGTAACAACGAACTATCACTTTGTACCCATCAGACAGGTAAGAGGGGCAGAGATGGGTGCTGCCCTTCACATTCCCACCAGCACTGGGGGAAAGTGGTCTGGAACATACCTCCTAACTAATCAGCTCCCGGGAAGTGACTGTACAGAAATGAAACTGGTGTGTAAACGCATACATAGGCGGGCATTTATTGCAGTGTTGATCTTGGGGGCAGGGTGGAAGCAGCTGGAAAGCAAAGTGAACGCCCACTGAAACAGGAATAGGTGAGTGAATTATAGAACATTTACACCATTAATGATCATGCAGCACTTCAGAGAATAAACTACAGTGATACCAGCCTGCGGGAACAGTGAGAAGAGCAAGTCGCTAAACAGTGTTTAATAGATTCCATTTTTGTAAACACAAAAGTTAGGAATCTATGACTATGTATATCTGCGATTATGAATATTTATGAAGCTATAAATAATTATATAACATGGCAAAAATTTGGACAGGGTCTCCCTCTGTTGCCCAGGCTGGTCTTGCTCCTCCTGGTTTGGCTTCCTAAAGCGCTAGAATTACAGTCCCTTTCTTTGGTCTTTATGATTGCTTTTATCGTGCCCCCAGCCACAGAGCCACAACTTGGATGGTCTTCGAGACCCTTGCAGATGGGAGTGAAATCTCCAGATTTCCTGAAGAATTGCTCTTCCAGGTTAATCCAACCTTCTTCATAATAATGAACATGCTTGGGTCTGTGTTCGGGAAGCACTTTCTGTTCTTAGGGTCTTGGGATGCACTGTCCAGTGAACAGCAAACATCAAGGATCTCTTACAGTGCTAGAAATCACATTCTTGGTCTAAAGAGCTGGGGTGAAAGCTGTCAGTCACCCAAAACCTGCAAGACGGCAAGCTGAACTCGGCTGAGGAAAGGGACCGTCAAACACACACCCTTTCTATGTCGCTGCCATCCCCATGCCCTGGAGTGCCTGGCTGGTTCGCTGTCAAACACTGACTGTCCCACTGCATCCGTGAACCCTCGAAGAGCGTCTAATTGTGTGCTCATGTAGGGGTTGTTAACCACACCTCCCACTGTCCCTCCCATTTGGAAGGGGCATAGTCTCCAGAAGTTGGGCTTTGGTTTGGAAAGCGTAGCCCTTCCCTTCTCGAGGCTTTTGGATTTCTGTTGACATTTTGTTCTGACTGGCTGTTGCCCAGTTCAACTGGGCAACCGTGGATGAGGTACTTGACTAGGTGAGGGGAATATTTCTTGATTAAAGCCAATTCTTTGCCTATCCTACAACACTGGAGCTGTGCGGCTAAATGTGGTTGGACAAAAACACAACACAGGCTGCCCGGTCCCACTTTAAACTCACGGTCATCAACCTCAAATGGGTCCTTAATGTCGCCCGGCAAACATACCATGCTTCTGTGGCCTATTCCCTTTCCCTTTATCCTACATGACTATGTGCACCTTCTCTCTCTCCAAATCTGCATCACTTCCCGCCCTGTATTCATTCTTGCCTGATGTGAGAAAACAGGAGCAATCAACCGAATCTCAAGCTCCCCCACCTCCACCCATCTTCCCGGCCTGCCAGGCCCTCTTTTCCCTTATTCCTTCCTGCCCTCTTGAATTTCTGGTCAGTTCTCTCCATTTACGGCCAGATTCCTCTAGAGAGCTGTTGGTATTTCTCTCCTTCCATTTTCCTCTTGAACCTCCTCCAGCCCGGTTTTCACCTCCAATGCTCCATTGAAACCACTCTTGGAAAGGTTTCCAGTGACTTCAGTGTCACTAGGTCCATTGGTAATTGTTGGTCCTCATCCCACCTGACTTAGCAGCAGCACTCAATGGTCTTTAAAACCTTTCTGGCCTCAGCTTCTAGGATCCATCCCCTCCTGGTGTCACTCCGTCTCTGGATGATCCTGCTGAGTCTCCTTTGCTGGTTTTTTTTTTTTTTTTTTTTTTTTTTTGAGACAGAGTCTCGAGCTGTTGCCAGGCTGGAGTGCAGTGGTGTGATCTCAGCTCACTGCAACCTCCACCTCCCAGGTTCAAGCGATTCTCCTGCCTCAGCCTCCCGAGTAGCTGAGACTACAGGCGCCCGCCACCACGCCCAGCTAATTTTTTACATTTTTAGTAGAGATGAGGTTTCACCGTGTTAGCCAGGATGGTCTCAATCTCCTGACCTCGTGATCCGCCCGCCTTAGCCTCCCAAAGTGCTGGGATTACAGGCCTGAGCCACCGCGCCCGGCCTCCTTTGCTGTTTCTTCTTCAGCTGCCTAAACCTTTAATGTGACTTCTGTCCTGCTGGGGCTTGAACCAGGAACCTCAGAGTGGGCTGAGCAGCAGCCAGTGTAGTGCGGAGACTGGGAGGTTGAGACTGGTTAAGGAGTGGGGCTGCTTCCCCAGGCTTGGGGGGAGAGGCCACATTTTATCGTGAACATCATACTATGTTTGGTATTTGTCACTGGTGATAGCTCTAGAAGCTACAGATCACCAAGAGACCAGAAGAAAACAAACAACAAGTTTGGGAAGTCCACAAAGCATTTTATTCCACAGGAAGAAAAATGATGACTCTGATATGAGAACCAGACTCAAGAGTCTTAACACATTGGTGACTGTAATAGTGTTTACATAATAGAGAACCAGATATTTCATTTTTAGAATTTTATCAAGCAGCTACTATGGTATTTTGAGGCACAGATCATACTTACAAACAAAGTGGCCCTGGAGCCTTCAGAACACTGCGGTGAGTACCCACCAAACAGCAAGACACTCTGGGATTGGGGAAGGGGCCGCTTGTCTGTTTTCCACTGTGTAGTGACCAGGCCAGAGCCTGGGGAAACACTGGCCTGGCTCACCTTTCAGTGAGCACAGAGAAGCAGCGCCAGCCAGGGAGTGACACGGGTCGGTCAACGGTGCTGGGTCAAGGGACTGAGTGGCTTTGGATATCTCCTTACCCAATTTACGCTTACTCCATTTATTTTACTTTCCTCAGAGACGAACTGTGTTTGAGGCAGAAAGAAAAGCAGTAGAAATGATCTTAACAAAGTCTTAGACGTTGCTGGCTGAGTATCAGTTTACAAAGAAACGGGGCATTGAAGGAGCCACGGGCAGCGCCTGTTTCCTCCAAAGTTTTGCATGTTTTCCTGGTGAGAACCAGGAGGGGATGTCAGACACCCCTGAAACCTTCTGGCCGCAGGTGGCCCAGGGCTGCAGGGCAGGGGAGGGCTGAGAAGTGGAGCAGCTCGCCGTTCGCCCTCCCATCTCCCACCCAGCCTTGCCCTAGATGGTCTTTGGATCCCATTTTAACATCTGCCTCTCCTAAGGTGCGAGTGTCAAAGTGCTTGATTGTGCAATCACAGGAGATGGGCAGCTATTTAAAGAGCTGATTAAAATTAGAAAGGAGCCCAAGGAGGGCATCTGAACACTTCTCTGGATTCCTCCTAAAGCACCAGCTGCAGGCTAACTTCCTCAGTCAGATCTGAGAATGCCCAGCACTGCTGCGGCCCAAAGCAGATTTCTTTAGTAACACTAAACTCCTTGATCTCATCAAGAAATTTCAAGTGACTTTGTTCCAGAAGCTGATAGAAGGCTCACTGATGCATACAATCAACCCTTCCGAGAGTCTCATCTTTTAAGAGATCATGATCTCAGGCAGTGGGTTGCTGATGACAAAAACCACAAGCCAAACTTTGGGGTGCAAGGAGGGAGGCTGAGGAGGAAGCTGCGGAGGAGCTGCCACTTGGCTGTATCCTGCTGCGATCTTGTGCAGGGCATGAGTGCTGACACAACCACGACTACCCCCCCGGAAAGACACAGACTACAACCCACCCAATGCCGCAAAAGCCAAGTTTCAACTCTGTAATCCACTAACTTGGAGTTCAGCGAAGGCAACCAGCCTCGGAGTTCAAGAAAGCTGATCCTTGAACACCATGTAGCTACTTGTGCTAAAGCTCCCTTCCTTCCTCTGCACGCGTACACACACACACACACACACATACACACACACAGACAGACACAGAGGGGAAGTGGGAGAGGAAAGGGAGGGGAAGAAGATTAGCTTCATTTGTGTTTTGGAAGGATTTGGGTCATGAGTTATAAACACCAAAACCTTCCACGCATCCACTGATCCACTGAGTCATCCCAGACTCAGCTACATGTGACAAGGTTGTAGAAATTGATTAGCTTTATTAAAATAAAAAATTTAAAATCACAAGGTGAGTCATTCATTCTAAAGTGAGGCCCTTTTTCCCTTCTCCCTAGATGCTTAATCCTTACAGAAAAGCGAAACACCAAAAAAAGACCCAGGCCGCTCATACCAGGCCTTGCTCCCAGCAGGAATTTAAAAACAAGGATAAGAGATGCTTTCGTCAAATCTTGGTTCCACGAAAAGCTTACCAACGCAGCTTTTTAATACTATTTCATCCCCTTTCTGGAACTCTCCCCGCTCCCTTCTCACCCTGGGGTTTCCATCCTGTGTCCCCTCGGGCTGTGGAGCTGCGATGCCCGCCTGTGGCTTTATTAAAAGGAAAACAGTCCCCGGGCTTTGTTCTTGGTTGTCGCTGCCCAGGCAGGAGAGCACTCTTATGTGGATTTCTGATTTGTTGCAGTAGTTCAATGGGATTTTTCTTTTCCTTCTTGGTCAACAGAGTTTACCAATGTTTCCAACCTCTCTAATAATAACCTGAGAAAGCTTACAATGCTGATTTGCCCACGTGTGGTAATGGAGCACAGGTTTCCCTCTAAGTTTGGTAAGACTAGTTAGGATAAAGCCAAATGGATAACTTACAACACAATTTGTGAGAATCTAAGCACTCTTTGTAAAATGGGGGTGAGAAATTAAAAGTGAGCTCCCAAGCCCCTCACCCTTCTGAGGGGCCAGCGCTAGTCCTGGGTGCTGCAGCTCACGGCCCAACTGGACAGCCACGATGTCAAAGGTGTCCCTTTCAGGACCACAGCCCTCACCTCAACCCACTTTACTGGGAATACTTTAGTCTCCAAAACTAAGATGTAACATTCTTTAAGAATGCCTTTCTATAGACAGTATCCTGAATTAGAGGTCTAGAATTAGTGCAAGAGAAGATCCAATATAATTTTATATTACTTTACAGTTAACAAACCTTTACACATAGCACAGGCCCTGCTCAGAAACGTTCCTATATATTTACAAACACACAGTTGTACATATATACATGTTAACAAAATACAGGGCATCTAAAAATTAGATTCGTCTCGGTACATGTTTTTAAATGTTATTTAACCAATACCTTTAAAAATTATTTCCCATAATCTAAAATAACTCCCTGCCTCACAAATTACTGTGATTTCCATTTGTATCTTTCCTCATGAGGATTTACTTTCCCTCATTCCTTGACAACTTCCCCAAACCCAACTCTGGTTCTGCCTCTAATGCCCGCCGAGAGCTTGGCCTCTTTCCTCCCGGCGGGTCTGTGCTGTGTCGGGAGCGCCCGTCTCAGCAGCGGGGCTTCAGGAGTCCAGCTCCAGCTGCTCTCGGTTTTCGCTGAGTCTTAACATAAGCTGCTGTTCATAGTAGAGGCTCTTGGCGTAGTTTATTTCTTGTGACAACTTGACAGCGAGGACCTCAGATTTCACGTGGACCTAAGGAGGAGAACAGGATGGGTCACCTGCCCCCAGGGTGGGGAAACCCAGGAATCAGATCCCCCAGGCGGCGGCTCCCAGCCCAGCTGTGTCTCAGGACAGGATGTACACGTCAAAGAAACAGTGATGGCCGGGGCTGCTCCCCTAGTTCACTTGCACTCAAGTCTGGATTTTTTTATTTTTATTTTTAAGACGGAGTCTCTGTCACCCAGGCACGATCTCTGTTCACTGCAACCTCCGCCTCCCGGGTTCAAGTGATTCTCCTGCCTCAGCCTCCCATGTAGCTGGGACTACAGGCGTGTGCTACCACACCTGGCTAAATTTTTTTTTTTTTTTTTTTTAGTAGAGACGGGGCTTCACCGTGTTAGCCAGGATGGTCTCGAACTCCTGACCTCGTGATCCACCCAAAGTGCTGGGATTACAGGCGTGAGCCACCACGCCTGGCCGATCTGTCTTTTTAAACATTCCCCAGGACTGTGCAGCCAACCCATACTCACCTGCCATCTGGGACCCCACCCCTCCCCGCCCCCAGAACTGATGTGCAGAGGTAAGACCGAGAGCAGGAGTGCGGGCTTCACATCTCAGGTGACAGCCGAGGAAGGAAGAAGAATCAGCCAACAAAAGCGTCTAGGTCTTTCTTACCACAAACACCTCCCTGCCCACCTGCTTTGAAAGGGTGCACACGTGTAGTGGGCGAGGCTGCCCACCTGCTGCAGTGAAGGGATCTGGAGAAACACTCACACTTTGGGGTGCTCGCCCTCTTTGTCAGCCAGCTCTAACTTAAGCCAATGACCCCAGGGGAGCCTTACACAAGCCCAAGCAAGCCCAAGTGCATTCCTGAGCAGGGGGAGGCCAAAGGACTCCGGAGGAGAGAGGCCCAGTAAGGCTGGCGCTATTTCTGATCCGTAGAGAGAGAGGCGGGCAGGCCCTTTTAATTAACGTATCGTTCTTGAATGCAAGCTTCAAAATCCTGGCGTACCGGGTGAGAATGAGCAGGACTAACACCTGGGTGTCGTGGCAAGCCACCAGGCAGACTGGCCAGGGACAGCACCGCGAGGGGCTCTGCAGCCAGCTCCTGTGTCAAGTCGTTTGGATTTGAACCCCAGCTCCTCAAGGTCAGCTGTGTAGACCTGAATGAATCACCTGCCATGACCAATAGCGAGGAGGGGATGACAGCGACACAATGACCACACAACCCACAAGGCGGCCAGCCCTCCAGGAGCGTGAGCTGTTCACAGGAGCTTTCTTATTTAAAGGCCTTGTCATAACAATACCCTGCCCCCTTTGGAGGCCAAGTATAACTTTTATTTACAAATACTTATTACACATGCTAGAGCTACTAGAACACAAGTTCTGGTTTCCACTGTTAAGAAGAAACAATGGAGAAGCGTGAGCTCCAGTGCTTTCTTCGATTCAGTGCACTGGAGAATCCCATTGTGGGAGCAGAAAAACCCTGTGTGTTTTGTTAGCTGTGCCTTATCACCAACGAGAGTAAGTATTGTCACCCTCACTACATCTATGGGTAACTGAGGCACAAATGTTGTGAGGCAGTAACATTCCCACGGTCACCCATGGGCCAGCTTGGAGGGCAGCATCACCCCGTAAACATACCCTGGGCCCTCCCACGTTCAGGACGGAGAGGAGCACTCCTGGGAAGGGCCCAGCCTGAACCTCCTACATGGGCTCCTGCTGAGGAGGGGAAGCAGGGCAGAGGCATGGAGGCCCTGGCCCTGTGCCTGAGGAGCCTGAGAACAGCCTGAGAACAGCCTGAGAACAGCCTGAGAACAGCCATGCACTCACCATGGGCTTCTGGTGGGAGGGGCCGGGGATGGACACTCCGCTGCTCGTGCTCACGGCTTTCTTGGTCACCTGCACGTACACCTTCCCATGGTCTTTGGAGACAAGGCAGTGGTAGAGGTCATCGTATTTGACTTCTAGGAAAATGGCTTCTCGGTCCACGTAGTCCCCACTTTTCAGGAAGTAAACAGCTTTGGAGGAGATGAGCACGCAGTAGCTGTCAATGTTCTCCACAGCGATGAAGCTGCAAAGCAAGACGGGAACACAGGAGTGACACCTGGGGCTTCGCCCAGCGTCAGGGGGAGGCCCACTGCGGGCTCTGTGGCCCCAGGGCCTGAGTGTAAATCCTGGCCCCCTTGCTCACTACACCTTGGGCAGGTGGCTTAATCACGCTGAGCTTCAGCTTCCACTTTTGTAAATTAGGAACAAAAGTGGGCCTGGCCTCAGGGGCCTGTTGTGAGGCCCATGGCCATGGCACCCCACACCCCTCGATGGGGCGCTTGATAAATGTCAGCTAATGATGACCACCAACATTTTCAAAGATAGAAATACTTTTATATCCGGAAATTGTATCTTGGGGGGTGTTTGTTGATGTTTTTCTGTGAGCATTTCTGGATACCTTAAAGCTTACAGAAAACGGTAACAATGCCGTATTGGACGAAACCGAAAACGGGATGCCTTTCAATGTGAAACTGAAGGAGCAGCTGAGAAAGTTCACTGCCTGGCAGAGGGGAGGGAAACACGAGCGGGCGAGAAGACGTGGCTGGGGGTGCTGAAAGCTGGTGGGGAAAAAGCAGAATTAAACAGGTTCACCAAATGGCACGCCAGGAGGAGACGGCCTGGTGTTAAAACACCTGCACTCCCACACCCGCTTCCTCCCTCTCTAAGCTCAGCCCCTCCAGGGACGGGGCACTCCCCCATCTACTTCATGTTCAGAAAACTCAGAGAGTCAGAAAACGCTTTCTTAGGTAAAGCTGTCATCTTCCTTTTGGAAACTACTAGTTGTTACTTCAGGAGCTTTCGGGCCACTCCGAAGAAACTGAATTCCTCTATCATGGAGCTCACACATTTAAAGTGGAAATTTATGCACATCAAACCTCTCTGGCCACTGAATGAAGAGCAGTGAACCTTGGGAACAGCGTGACAGTCCCCCCCGGCCTGGCTGCCTCCCCTGAATCTTGTGACAGCCCTTCACAATGGGGCTGCAGCGTCCAGGGACAGCGGACAAGGATGGACGGCGGCAGGAATACTAAAGGCTGACGACAGAGTGGCAGTCGAGCTCCTGCTGGCAAACTGAATTGCTCAGAGCCAGGCTCCACCTGTAAGTGTTCGGAAACCTGGGTCCAGAACGGTGTTGTTCCCAGGTCCTCTGAAGGAGGCAGAAGCCTGGGGGTGGGAGGTGGCCTGCCTGTTGAAGAGAACAGGCTGCCGGGCCCTCGCTCACTGGGGGTCCGTGCAGGACGCACGCCTGCTCTCTCAACTTCTCTAAATCCCATCCCCCTCCCTGCAAGGATCACAGGTCCTAACTTCTCTATGAAGCATCTCCCACATACTCCAGCCCCTCCTCCACTTTTGAGCATTTAATTGTGATGGTCCCCAAAGCACGGCCAAGCACCAACTCGTCGTTTCCATGTGTCCTGGATAAGTCTCTCCGCTCTCTGACTACGAGGTGAGCCCTGTAAGTGGGGTCCATATCTCACGGCCCCGTGTCTCCTGAGCAACCACAGAGTTGGCCACCCCATCAGCACTCAGTAAATGTCTGCCTTGTTCCAGCTGCCATTTTAATTACAGACGCCCGTGACCAAAACTGGGGTTTATTGTTCTATTCTAACTGGTTGGCAATGCCAAGAATGTAGACTTGTAAAGTCTCAATGCCAACATTAGAAAGACCCACAGCCTTCAGCGTTCAGGCCACTCAGCACAGACGTTCTCACATCTTGCGCTCTGACAGCATTGAGAGCGGCATCATCACTGAACAGAGCTGGATGGAATCTGAAATGGCTGGTCCGGGAAAGAAACGAGGGCACGGGGAAAGACAGACAGACAGACAGACAGACAGAGAGAGAGGTATAAAAATGACCCTGACACAGAGAAGAGGTGACACAGTGCCAGCCAGAACCGGCGGGGACTCAAGCTGAGACCCTGGAGCGGGCCTGGTGCACAGGCACTGAGGCCATCACGGGCTCTCCAAGGAGACTCCAAAGTTGGCCACCATGATTGGGGTGACAGCAGGAACGTGCAAGAAAAATCCAACTGAGATTTGAGGTTCTTTCCTCTAGGTGAGCACAGCACAGGCACTTCCACCCCAGTGCCCAGCCCCCAACCCCCAGCGCCACCACACTGGGCACTCGCCATAGCTGACATTTACATGTCAGTCACAGGCTTTCCATCTGGGCAGATGCTCTCACACCCAGGCCAGAGTGGCCGACATGACTAGTGTGCTTTCCATCCTGGAACACTTCTATAGGCTTTAAAATAGACTCTTTTCCGGCCGGGCGTGGTGGCTCACGCCTGTAATCCCAGCACTTTGGGAGGCCGAGACGGGCGGATCACGAGGTCAGGAGATCGAGACCATCCTGGCTAACACAGTGAAACCCCGTCTCTACTAAAATACAAAAAAAATTAACCGGGCGTGGTGGCGGGTGCCTGTAGTCCCAGCTACTCAGAGGCTCAGGCAGGAGAATGGCGTGAACCTGGGAGGCAGAGCTTGCAGTGAACCGAGATCGTGCCACTGCACCCCAGCCTGGGAGACAGATGGTGCAAGTCCTCCATCAGGCCAGAACCACTTCTGGAGGAGGGGTGACTGAGTTGGGACGCCTCCGGAAAGGTAGAGAGCACAGTGAAGGAAACACAGGCCGAGCCAGCAGGAAAGCCCAGCCTGCTGGTTGACTCTGGCCAAATCCGTGGCTTTCTTGGTAGCTCAGGCTTCTTCATCTCTCTGATGGAGAGGGTAATCACTGCCAGTTTTCTTCACAAAGTGAGCACGGAGGTCAAGGAATTCATGGCCATACAGAAAGGTAAGTGGAGGAAGGCAGTGCTGTCACTCCACACAGATCTCTGTCCTGTAAGTCCAGGACCCTGCGCATGCCCCGAAGCTGCTACTGATAATAACATATGTTTGGAAATTGTGCATGAAGTGTTCTAAAGTCTTTTCAAATCAAAAGCAGATCAGAGCCAAGGGTCTGGCTGAAGGAAGGAGAAGGGAGGTAGTGAGGCCACAGCTGGAACTGGGCAATGACCCCAGGGCCCAGGCAACCACAGCTCTGTCCCCATCGTCTTCCTGTGGCTTTCCTGCACCCCACAATGGCCAGGGCTTTGGGTTGCATCATCATCATTATTACTAATTTTAATTCTTTTTTTTATTACAAAATCTGCCAATCACATCAAAGAATAATTAAACAGTTCCAGACCAGACCCCTTATCTAATGGAGTCTGATCCCAAACTTGTCACTGTGAGAGAAGCAGCAAAACTCAGGGTGGTAAGAGAAGCCTTACAAACGCAGCACGCTCCGCACCCTCCCCTCTGCCCATCTGCACCGTCTTCCGTTCCCTTTCCCTAAAGCCACAGGCCATTCCCCTCCCTCCCTGGACTAGTTCTCCCAGGCTTTCCTTTGCCTCACTTGAGGCTCCCTGAGGTGCTCACACTGCTTTGCAGTCTCGACCCCAGGCTCTCCTCTCTTCACTGCCCTTAAAATCAAGCTTCCCGCAAGGCCTGCTTTTGGTCCACGAATGAGTGACTGTTGGAAAAACCCTGAGGGAAGAAGGCCACCATGGTCTTGGGTGGCTCTGAGCATACTCCTTCTGTTCTCCGATCTGTTATTAACTGAGAGGAAAGGGGAGCCAGAAACACACAGCATCAGATGAGCTTTATCCTTCCAATCCGAGACCTCGAGAAGTCACCTCGGTATTCAGTTGACACAGTTTAGGTTGCTGTAGATACTGTAATTGATTCTATTGAAAAAACGGGATTTTTATACTATTCTGAAACCTCAGTTAAAAGTTTCAACTCTGGGGGCAGAGCACGGTGGCTCCCACCTATAATCCCAGCACTTTGGGAAGCTGAGGCGGGAGGATCACTGGAGCCCAGGAGTTTGAGACCAGCCTGGGTCACATAGTGAGACACCATCTCTATTTAAAAAAAAAGAAGAGGCCGGGCGCGGTGGCTCAAGCCTGTAATCCCAGCACTTTGGGACGCCGAGGCGGGTGGATCACAAGGTCAGGAGATCGAGACTATCCTGGCTAACATGGTGAAACCCCGTCTCTACTAAAATAATAAAAACTAGCCAGGCGTGAAGGGCTGTAGTCCTAGCTACTTGGGAGGCTGAGGCGGGAGAATGAAGTGAACCCGTGGCGAGCTTGCAGGAGCCGATCGCCCCACTGCACTCCAGCCTGGGAGACATACAGTGAGACCTCGGCCTCAAAAAAAAAAAAAAAGAAGAAGAAAGAAAAAAGTTTTAACTCCCCTTTAAGGGGAGAAAGAGGATACTCTGGCCTTGGCGCTCAGTGTCAGAAAGTTTCTTCCGAGAGAAGGGAAGGCTGTGGCACCAGCTTACACCCTTTTCCAAGATGACAGGTGCTAAGAGTGGGTGAATCTGCCAAGAGCCAGTGCCACCTTAATAGAAGCCACCATCACTAACGACATCCACAGACCAGGAACCACGGAGCACTCTCGACAACAGCAGCCACGGTACTGTCAACAGCAGCCTCAGGCCTCCTCTGGGGCAGGTCACAACGTCCTCCCAAGCCGCTCTGGTGCCAGTCGCCTCCGCCTCTCACTTTGCCCAGAGCTTCCCCATCCTGATGTGTAGAACGCCATGGGTCTACTCTGCAGGGCCACTGTGATGGTGTGAGCTAATCTACGTGCCCCACACGAAAGAGATCCGCAGTTAATGGTGGCTCTTCTGTTGAGAACAGGTGCCCAGTTATCCCAAACCTGTGGGGATGACCCCTCCTTCCCCCACACATCGTCTCATCAGGAGATTGGAGAGAGAGCTGTCTCTCTGGAAGGCCACATGGGAAACAGGCTCATGACCAACTTGTCTCAGGGAGAAATCTGCCAAGTTAACTGTTTCAGCCACTCTACTTAATTTTCCTCCCGCTTCCCCCCACCCCAATATTAACTCATTTATATACCTGATTCTACTCCCTCTGGAGTCATTTCAAAATCAGAAGCATTCTGAGACGCCTGACTCAGTGCTCCTGGAACAGGCTCCTCTACCCCTAGGCGTTACCCACCCCAGGTCCATCTATGGCCCTGACTCCATGTCTGGGCCCAGTGTCGCTCTGAGTGCCAGGTCCTCTTCAGGGCACCTCAACACGTCCACTGGGGAGCTGCTCCTTCTCCAACCCTTGTTCTTCAGCACCCCCAGCATCAGCTGATAGCATCCCCATCAACCAGACACGCAAGGAGCCCGGAGCCACTCTCAACCCTCCTCCTCATTCGGATTCCAATTCAGCAGTTGAGGGATCCACAGACGCTGCTTCCTTAATGCCTCTCCAATCTGTCCTCTTCTAGTCATCGTTACGGCCACCGTGTTCAGGCCTCTCCACCTTCTACCTGGGCTACCCCAGGGGCCTCCTAACTGGCTTTGTGCCTTCAGTCTCTCTACCTGCTGCTGTCAAGGTTTTATTTTTCATGAGGAATTTTGAGTGGGATCCTCTTCCTCACAATCTCACTCCCATCTACAGGAGAGGCAGGCTCCTCGGCATGACCACTAAGGTCAGCCTTCAGCATCCGGCCTGGGCACCCACCTTTCCAGCCTCCGCTCCTTCTCTCCACACGCGCTGCTGCCACAAAAGGCTGACCCCAAATTCTCCAGACCTGCCGTGAGCTCTTCTGCCCCGTGTCTCTGCCCAGCACTGTACTCTGTCCATGCACCTTCTCTCCTTGGCACATTCCTCCACCTCCTACAAGGTCAGGTGACTTGTCCAGAGCCTTCTCTGTGAAGCCTTCCCTGGCTTTCCAGTATAAATTAATCACTTCCCGTCTGTGGTTCCATAATATGTTGCTCATACTTCTATTTTAACAGCAATATATGTTATAGGTTGTTGGTAATACAGTGTCTGCTTCCCCTGCTAAACTGTGAACGCACTGAGGACAGAGGAAATTTCTTACTCACCCTGGCACATAGTAGGATTCCATAAATGTATGCGTTAGGATGTCTCAGAAGATGACACTGGCATTACAGTAAGGCAAGAAATTTGCCAGTGTACAGGCAACTCTGGATGCTAGACACATGTTACCAGTAGGAAAGTTGAAAACTTCTCTTAGAACTCCTGATTTAGCTTATTAAAGATTTAGCAAACTTTAACTTTATCAGAGTAGCTGAGCCATCTGCCAAATGTAAGTTTTAATTCAGGGACATATCAACAAATGGCCAATTCTGTAAGTGTCAATAGTTACTAGTAGATTATTTCCTACTTTAGGAAATGGAAGCTAATAAATTCTATTCCATTCCTCAGAAGGAGGAATTATTTTTATTCTGAGACTGTGTATGTTACTCTAAGGTTTGTATTTATATGCTACTAGAATCAATATTATATGGTGTGCTCAAAAATTTTCCTGATTTCTCTCTCTCTCTGAAATTTCTCAAGAAAAGACAAGATACAAAAATCATAAACAGCATGTTTACAAAGTAGATAAGAGACTTTTACCCTTGATTTTATTTTCTATACTCTTGGATTTGCTAACCATGCATATGAGTTTCTTTTTGAGACAGGATCTCACTCTGTCACCCAGGCTGGAGTGCAGTGGTGTGATTTCAGCTCACAGCAGCCTCGACCTCCCAGGCTCAAGCCATCCTCCCACCTCAGCCTCCCAAGTAGCTGGGGTTACAGGTGTGTGCCACCACGCCTGGCTACTTTTTGCATGGATGAGGTTTTGCCATGTTGCTCAGGCTTGTCTTGAACTCCCAGCCTCAAGCGATCCTCCCACTTTGGCCTCATAGCTCTTTGGGAGGCTGAGGTGGGAGGATGACTTGAGGCCAGGAGTTCGGACCTACCTGAGCAACATGGCGAGACTCCATCTCTACAAAAAATTGAAAAGAGGAGCAACTTATTTGGCTGGTGGATGCACAGGCTACTTTTATTTTTCACACTTTTCTGTATTTAAAAAATCTCATAAATGTTACTTTCTAAAACTACATTTAAAAAGTACAATTTCAATTGTCTAATTCCAGAAAGCAGTACATGAGGCCAGCTTCGCAGGCCACGTGGGTTGCTCCTGAGCGTTTTCTAAAAGGCAGGAGCCACCCTCCTCTCACCAGCCTGGTGTGCACCGTTAAATGTGATGCAGTATTAGAAATAAAACAGGTACCTTACAACAAAATGAAAATGAATTTCTGGCTACAAATGAGACACGAGTTAGAAAGAAAAATTAATTTCACCACATAAGACAAATGTTACTTTAACATCATTTTAACCCGGATCCTGTTTCAAAACCAAAATTGAGAAAGATGGGAAGCAGTGACAATTGCGCAACTTCTCAGAGGAATATATGATTAATTTGAAAGTGAAGACCTTTCAGCTGGCCAGACCAGAAATCAAATGTCGGTAACTATCTTTTTGATATTAATTAATTAAATAGAATGAAAAAATGAAATGCAAGTTGATCTGGGAGAACACGGTTGAAGTCACGATGGCACTGGGGACTTCGTGGGGTTTTCACTCCATCGGGAAATAATTACACAATATTTTCCAGAAGTGAAACAGTGAGCCTAACTGGAAAAAAATGTGGAAACATTTAGTTCGAACAGTAGAGCAAGGTATTAAAGACCCTTTAAAGGGGTTAACTCTGAAGGGAAATATGCAAATAATTAGGTCTTTAAACATGTTTTTAATTACAAATCTAGGATAAAAGTCAGAGGTATAATTTGGCGCTTGTGGGCTTTTCCTGAAAACTCCTTTCTTGCAAAGTGATGAGTGTAATGTTCACTCCACCGCGAAGACCCAGGCTGACAACTGAGGACACTTCAGAGGAACATTCGCCACACTCCCTGATGGCTTCTTCCTTGTACACTGGGGAAGGCCGTGGTCACGTGCCTCCTTCAGCATTCACTGGCAAGATTTAACCCACCGCTTGGGTGGAGACACATGGTTTTCATCTTTTAAAGTCAGAATTCATTCATGCCAGTATCTCTTCCTAGTTCATATGAATTTCATGAAAACTATTTTACTGATTTCATTTTGATTCCAGTTTTCAGCTCTCTCTGGCTCTGTTTTTCAATGTGTGTATCTCACTGAGAGCAGTCCTATGTTGGCTGTACTATGCAATGTCTTCTATTGCAAACGAATTTCACAGTGACCAGAGATGGTTTGACTTGAATGGAGGTGAGTTGGGGAGGAAAGTGAAAAGACAACATGCAATAATTTAAAATCTCATTTAGCCTTTGACAAAAAACCCCCAAATGATTGGAAAATGGACATATGTGAACACAAATGCTGAACTGCAGCTATCTGGCTGTATGTATTGGGTGCCTATTAGATGCCAGGCACTGTTCTGTGTGCTGAGGATTCTTCCCTGAATGGAACAGACAAAAATCCCAGCCTCACAGGGCTGCCATTGTAGCAGACTCTGCACCATGTCCTGCCAGACCTGAGAAATGACTCTCTAGACCTCCCATCCAAAGGCTAAAAGTTCCATCTACAAAGCAGTATCAAGAGCAGTCATGGTACCAAATCCCTGCCCCAAGGAAGGAAGGAATAGAAAGTTCTCCCTGGAGTGAACTGCATGGGCACTCTAGGCACTGGACTCCAACAGCAGAAGCTACGAGCGACACCTGCTGTGGACACAGTTACCCCTCCCTGTCCATTCATATGTGGAAGCCCTAACTCCAATGTGACCACTTGGAGTAAGAAAGTAATCACAGTTAAGTCATAAGGTTGGGGCCCTGAGCTGATAGGATTAGTACCCTTATAAGAGACACCACAGAGCTCCCCCCACCTCTCTCTGCAATGTGCGGACACAGTGAGAAGAGGGCTACCGCAAGCCAGGAAGAGAACCCCACCAGCAGCAGAATCAGAAGATACCGCGATTCTGGACCTCTCAGACTTTAGAACTGCAAGAAGACAAATTTCTGTTGCTTAAGCTGCCCAGTCTATAATACTTTATAATGGCAACCCAAGTAGACGAAACAAGAAAATACAACTCCATTATCAAGAGACCTTCTGATAACACCACAGGGGTCACACAGGGCACAGGTAGGAAGATGCCATTCTATCTGGCAAGCAACAAATATCTTCTGGATTCGGCTTTTGATATCCCCATTCAAATACTGCCATGAAAATATGAGATGAGATCTACTTAACACTGTCCCTAACAACGACTCTGAAGACTATCCTGACAGTTGACCTCTATTTCAGACATTCCTCCACCCACCAAAACACACTCACAGCACTCAGAATCCTCCCAAGCTCGCTTTACCTTAAAGGAGACAAATAAGCATCAGAAGAAATTAAACTAGTATTTTGCTACTCCTAGACACAACTAACTGCTTTCTCTGGGCTGGTGGTTCTGGCACCTATTCAGGTTCTAGAGCACGTTTATGCTACAAGGATCTCTGCAAAATATCCTAAAATAGTGAAAGACTTAATTCTACCATGTCAACTAGGAATAAAATCACTAACTGAAGATATGACAAGATCCCAGGTATACAAGGCTCCATATTTAAAGAGTAACAAAGCAATCTTAAGAAAAACACATTTCCAAAATGTCCAACTATTAGTTGTTTGCTATTTGTCTTTCCGTTTTGTATTGCTAGCATTCTGCCGCAAAAGTGGGATATCAAAGTTTAAGAAATTTTTCCTGGAGAAAAACCTTAAAATTGAGAACATTTTATTCATTATCTTCTCTCTTTGAACTAACTAGAAAGAGACTGCCATTTTCTAGAAACAAAACACTAAGGCCAGGTTATGGCACACGGTCAAAAACCCCTCCTTAGAGTAAAAGGCTGTTTACCATCAGTTATATCTAAATCTAAAAAACATTTGGGGCAAGGAATTCTTTGACCAGATCTAAGGTCGGAGAGTTATGAAAATAACTCAGATCAGATGGAAACTTCTCAGGATCAAAAGGAGAAGAGGCAACTCAGTAGACCCACAGGGCTGGTTTGCCATGCTCTAACTTACAATTCGTCCTGTATGTTGTCCGTGAGTTTGAAGAGCTGCTCCTGTCCTTCCGCCTGGCTCTCAGAGTACCGGGGAAGCAGCCCCTGGGGCCCCGTGCAGCAACGCGGTTTCCGAACCCTCTGTGCTTGAGTCCTAGATGGGTAAATGGACAAAAATCCAAGTGGTTAAGTGTGCAGGTTAAAATGATTTCCCTTTCTCACTAAGACAACAGCACTCTGTAATACCAGACATACTCTACGTTTAGTGAACAGAATTAAATGACGGTATTGCCTGTGAATGAATGTACCATGAAATAGTGGTTAAAGACCCGCATCTGAGTTTGAATCCTGCCTCTACCATTTTCTGGCCATGTGATTGTGGGTAAGTTGGTTAACTTCCTTAACCTTCAGTTTCAGTTTTCTCTCTGAAACAGGACGATGACACCTACCTTACAGGACTGCTGTGAAGATCAAGTAAAACAGTGCCCGCCAAGCCTGGTCCTAGCGGATGGTGAGCTGCCCACCAGCGGCGGCTCTCATTCCTGCGGTTATTACTGTAATAGATTCCCCCGGGTTGCACCCTGTTTATCTAGGCATCTCTTCAGGAGAGCCATCTTTGGATCTGTGATGGGTCTGGAAGAAAATCCTGGGCATTTAGTAAGAACACATCAACCCTTCAGACTTCTTCTAAGATGAGGTCAGTTGCTTGGGCAAAGGGTGAGGGACATGGTAATCATGCAAGGGAAGAAAGCCCCCTGGACCTAGACCTGGCCCAGGCCACAGGCTGGGATTCTGCAGTGACTCTAACTTGGGCCACTCAGCTGTCGGCTGCCCAGAGGAATCTGCTCTGTTACGGCGTTCAGGGTAGGCTGATGTTGTCTTTTCCACACACCATATACAGGGTAATTGGTAAGTACTTTCTGGTGTTTTCCTAGAAACAGGAGTGCGCGTTTGTCTTGGAAAGGCTGCGCATATTTCAGATGACTGATAAGAGCGCACGGGGTCTGTCCTCGGCCTTGTACTTGCTGTACTTTTTATTATTTGTTCCTGGAGCTCACTGAAGCAAAACATCCCTCTCTAGACAGGTCTAAAAGAGAGGAGAAGGCTTACACACTGAATCAGCACTTCAGAAGCAGGAACTAACAGTACGCAGCGCAGAGATTTACTTACGAGGGCAGAAAGTGCCCTGGTGGGCAAGTCAGGTTGGTAATATGGACAGAAACAACCCTAGAAACTTGTCGCAGGCCATGCAATAGACCGTGCACAGCTGGGGTAACTGAAAAGTGCTCCCGAATCCAGGTCAGCACTCAGTTCAACAGGCTGTGAGTGACGACCTCTGAAGGACAGCTCCCTACCTTGGTGAGGTTTGATATGTGCTGGAAAGACAAAAATCTAGTGATAATTTCACACAAGTTTGGTTAGAAGGATGTCTTCAGTACTATCAATTGTACTCTCTAAGGGTAATAGAAAGAGACTGTATAGAAGTTTCAAAGATCTGCACTAAGGGAAAGAGTAAAAAACCCATTGTATTTATATCACCCACTCACATACCCTGCCAGTCTCAATCCTTCCTTCAAGACGCAGGCTTACAGTTGGCTACTCAGAGCCCAACTATCGATTGAAAGTGGGGAGGGCAGTATAGGGGCTGCCGCTAACCCATCAGCAGAGAAGCTGGACAACTGCTGCCGAAAGGATGATGGTAACCTCTGCAGGCAGGGGGCTTAGAGGAAGGAGCCTGGCACGCCTCTCCAGGTAGCAGAGCTCTGTTCTTATCTCCTTGCCTAGCAAAACACCTGCTGCCATTCCAATCACTGCCTATACAGGCTAATAAAGTATCCTTTCCCCAAGGCAGTCCTGCTGACCTCTCTGCCAGGCTACATGGTAGAAGCCCAAAGCCTCTCCGAGAGGAATATGGCAGGGTCTGCTTCCTCATCACTTTCAATGTAAGGTTTGATTCAGACTCGTCTCAACACATCTTCCCCAATCAACTTGGAGGCCTGCACAAGCTCAAATTCAATATATATCCCAAATCTGACTATTTCGCCATCTCGATCATAACTAACAAATGATTCCTGGATTTGTAATGTATTATCATAGTAGCCTCATAACTTGTTCTCTTCCCTTCCATCCTTGTCCACTCTCCTCATGGCAATGAGAATGGCCCTTTCAAAAAATAAGTTACATTGGCCGGGTGCGGTGACTCACGCCTGTAATCCCAGCACTTTGGGAGGCCAAGGCGGGCGGATCACGAGGTCAGGAGATCAAGACCATCCTGGCTAACATGGTGAAACCCTGTCTCTACTAAAAATACAAAAAAATTAGCTGGGTGTGGTGGCGGGCGCCTGTAGTCCCAGCTACTTGGGAGGCTGAGGCAGGAGAATGGCGCGAACCTGGGAGGCGGAGCTTGCAGTGAGCCGAGATCGTGCCACTGCGCTCCAGCCTGGGTGACAGAGCGAGACTCCGTCTAAAAAAAAAAAAAACAGATAAGTTACATCAAGTCAGTCATCTGCTCAAAACACATTTGCTTTCCATGCCAGGTGGATAAACATGCTATTTACTGCTTGGCTCCCATGTGGACTGGAGGCTCCAGGAGAGGGGGACTTTGTTTCATTCACTGCATTCCTGGGATGGAGAACAGTGTCTGGTTTATGGTACAGCAGCAGTCAGGATAAGCTGAATAAACGAGTGAGTGCCTGGTGGCTGGCAGATGGCATAAGGGCCATTAATTGAGCTAAAAAGGAAGGACGACCTGCAAGCTTTGGTGGAGAGTTTGAAGACTAGGGATTTTGAGCACTGAAAGCAAAATCAACATGGAGGCAAAACGTGAACCAGCTAGAACCCCATCTTCCTGACAGAAAGGTCAAGGGTGTGTCTGTCTGCCCCACTGATCAAAACACAGAAAGGGACATGACGGCAATGTCCTGAAGCTGACACTGATGACAGGCCTTTCCCTTACACGAAGCAGGATTTTCATTAGTACTCAAAGCTGAGGGAAAACATGCTACTAGATAGGAGAAAACCTGAAGTCCTAAATGCCTCTGGTGGATCTGAGGAAGCCAGAGAAGCCGAGGAAAGGCGGCTTGTTTCTGGACCCGAGCTCTTAAAAATTTCACCTCATGACAGCTCCAGAATAATTGAGAAAGGGAGTAAAAGCGCTCACCTTGTTGATCTTCTCACAGGATCAAACAGCTTTCTAGTGTAAACAGTTATTTCCTGACTCAGTGGACTCCCTCAGAGTCTTCCCCAGGTTTCAGTGATCCAACCTCACCCCCATTCCCAATACATTATTTTTTAACCTGCAAACTACAAACCCATCAAAACATCAGAGAATACAAAAGCAGAGTGGCTCCCCTAAGGATACACACTGACTATTGTTGTTATGTTTCTTTTCTTGACTGTCTTGACAACAGGCCACAAACTATCTTCCCATTTCCAGGGTTCTTGCCTTTTGATCAAACAGATATCAAGGGCAAGGCTGGATTCAGTGCTCAACACTGCTGACTAGGGGAGCTCACTGTGGCATTCAAGGCTAATTTTTCACATCAACATGGAAGAAAAGACAGATGAGTTCAATTTTACCCTAAAAGGAAACATCTTCTGTTACAGTCTTATGAATACAAGGACTTCCAGAAGGCATACTCTTCCTAGAAGCAGCAAGCTGGATTAAAGGAATTTTTCCCCACTCCCCTATCACCTCATCAATGTCAGTATCTGAAAAACTCTTCTTTCTGCTCCAAAACTCAACTAAAATTTTACCTTCTCAGATCCAAGTCGGTAGGCTGTGAGTAGGGGAGAATATTTACAGTCACTGCATATGAACAAATTTAGTTCCAATCTTACAGAATTACCAAAATAATGTAAAAAGCCAACAGTAAGCTACTGTTTTCAAACCTCGTAAGCCAGCAAAAAGTTTAAAGGCCACAGTGTGACGACGCTGTTTTGTTCATCTATTGATGTGGTACTTGCACATTCAAGCCGGCCTTTAAAACTAGTATGACCATGTAACGGCAATCCTACATTTGTTCATGCCCGGTGACAGTGTGTCCATTTTTAAGTGACTTTCCTGTATGTTCCAGTAAGCCTATGAGCACCTGGAGGGAAAGGACTCTAATCCTTTTTTTTTTTTTTGAGACAGAGTCGCGCTCTGTCGTCCAGGCTGGAGTACAGTGGTGTGATCTTGGCTCACTGCAAGCTCCGCCTCCCGGGTTCACGTCATTCTCCTGCCTCAGCCTCCCGAGCAGCTAGGACTATAGGCGCCCGCCACCACGCCTGGCTAATATTTTGTATTTTTAGTAGAGATGGGGTTTTACCGTGTTAGCCAGGATGGTCTCGATCTCCTGACCTTGTGATCTGCCCGCCTCGGCCTCCCAAAGGGCTGGCATTACAGGCATGAGCCACCGCGCCCGGCCAGTTCTTTTTTTTTTAACTGGACTTTAGGACTGGGGTCATGATTATCCCTAGTTCAAGGCCCACTCTCATCATCAGGCTCTCTTTATTTATTTGAAATAAACATCTGTGAAAGCAAAAAAAAAAAAAAAAAAAACTCCATCGCTCCATTGTGGACCACAAGCTGGTCTTCTGCCACCCCAAATCCCTGTTCCTCCTTTACCTAAGGCAGGAACTTCCTTCTGAATCCTGTGTTTCTCATTCCTGTGCTTTTCTCTTTTATGTAGTCTTATCACATTTCAAAGGATGCTCCATTACATTCTTGTTATGTTCTATGGGTTTAGTTTTGGGCTTTTGAAAAAGGATGTCGCTGTCACATTACTAAGATTCAGGCCTTCTTTTGTGTGTAGCTATGATTAATTCACCATGTCTCTGCTTTATTAATATTCCATTGTATGACTATCCCATGATATATCCATCTTCCTGTTGATGGCACATGGGTTTTTTCCAGGTTCTGCTATTACAGATGATGCTATTACGAACATTCCTGTACGTGTTCATCCTGGTGAACTTTGAGAATCTATCTAGGGGGAATTTGCTGGCTCACAAGATATAAATGTTCACTTAACAAGATAATCCAAACTGTGTTCGAAGTGGCTGAACCATTTTTACACTCCTGCCCATGAGGCATTTAAGACGCCCTAGTGATCTATCCCCAACACTTGGTATTCTCTAGGACTGCACTGTCCAATGCACAGCTACAACACATGTGGCTACTGAGCATGTGAAATGTGGCCAGTGTAACTAAAGGACTGAATTTGAAATTTAAATTTTATTTTGGATAGCACTGGTCTAGACTCATGAATCTTTGCTGCTTGAATGGATATGAAATGGCTTCTTATTGTTTTTTCATTCCCATCTTCTCCTTTTCAGCCTATAGCCTACAGCATAGTGGTGTCCAATGAATGAATAAAAAAAAAGTGGAATAGCTGTGGGTCCTGCCATTGGTGCTAGAGCAGCAAACCAACGTCTAAATGACTCTGGTCCACCACTGTTAGGCAGGCCTGCGGCCTCCCTGGTGGCTTTGCTCCTTTCCTCTGACCACCTTTGCTGCTACTTGGACAGGGTCTTGATACCATAATTCTGGGGACAATGGATCACCGAACAAGAGGTGGCCAAAAGCCACCCACTCACCTCTCCTAAGTCGATAGCATCTCTTATGAACCAACTCAACCTAAGAGTCTGTTCAGTGCACATGCAGCAACTCTGCCTCCACAAACCTTTGTTTGGCCAAAGGTCTGTGGTGTATTTAATTGCTGCCAGCTGGAGCTTGTCGGCCATGTTAAGCCCTCAGCTGCTGCGGTTTATAAATTTCACAGTGTATAGAAAGAAGCAGTCCTTCCAGTCAACCAGCTAATCCAGAATGTCAGCACCAAACCAACTTGAGCTTTGAACTCCACGAAAATGTCAGGGAGTCTGCTGTACAGCATGGAGGACTCTTCCCCCAGGGAAGGGGCTGTGGATACAGTGGCTGACACACTGCAGATATGCATCCAGTGAGGGCAATCAGTACAGAGTGTGCCTGCATCTGGCCATTGCTATCTGACATACACTGGAGGCCCAAAACCAATGATCAGAGTAATAACAACTCACGTCTTTTTTAAAAAAATCAACAGTAAATCCAAATAAGGTGACACACGAAGATCCAGGCAATTCTACTTGGTTGATCTTGCCTTTCAGCCTGAGAGTCAACAGTTAGCCAGGCATTAATTATTCATAGCTTATACGATGAGTAACTATGTCATAGTTCTGTCGGTTAAGACAGACGCTGTGCACACATACACATACCCCTACACAGCTTAATTTGGTTGAGAAGTCTGTCATGGCCAGTGTCTATCAACCAAGTGATGCTCAAAAACAATCAGTAAGTGAGTAGAAAGTGTATGTCATACATGTGACATTAGCATCATAGAATGTTTATTCAACTGATGGCTGCCATCTTCCTTAAGGGCTGCGTGATGGGTTTGTGCTTGCACTCACTTTATGTATGCGTACAGGGCTTTTGTTTTAATCAAGTATCTTACTGATATATATTGTGCTCGAGTGTGCACAATTAGACTGAGAACGTAGATCAATCCAGACTACCTCTTACAATACTGGTCATTGATAACAGTTACAAGATACCAGGGTTCTTGACCAAACGGCCTAACAAACATTTGTCATTTCTCTAAGAGAAACCCCGCAGTCTGTCTAAATAGTACTGTCTGCACCGGAATAGATGAATTGGTGAAAAACCCTCTGGTATCCACAGCAGTACAATGTCTGCAAGCCCAAGAAGCCCACCACACCATGGGCTGCATCTATCTCGGACCTGTAGCTCCCACCACACCATGGGCTGCATCTATCTCGGACCTGTAGCTCCCACCACACCATGGGCTGCATCTATCTCGGACCTGTAGCTCCCACCACACCATGGGCATCTATCTGGGACCTGTGCTCCCACCACCATAGGCTGCATCTATCTGGGACCTGTAGCTCCCCACCATGCGTGGGCTGCATATCTGGGACCTGTAGCTCCCACCACACCATGGGCTTGCATCTGCTCAGGACCTAGCTCCCACCATGCCATGGGCTGCATCTATCTGGACCTGTAGCTCCCACCATGCCATGGGCTGCATCTATCTCAGACCTGTAGCTCCCACCATGCCATGGGCTGCATCTATCTCAGACCTGTAGCTCCCACCATGCCATATGCTGCATCTACCTCTGACTTGTAGCTCCCTCCTCTTGGCCACATGCATCTACTTCTAAAGACAAAGTGGAAAAGCATTTCTTCTTCATAAACAGATTTTACTCCTTTCAGTGCAAATTGTAATCTGAGAATACTCTACTAGAGGATGAAAATTTCTAAAGTTTGGCTCTATTTACATGAGAAATTCTTCCCCATAGTTTCACGAGAAACGGAAATACACCTTCTAGAACCCACTCAAAGATAGTATTCAATCCGTAGGTTGGGACGATTTGGATTTTGGACACATGGAAAATAGGTTGGGCAGAAAGAAACCTTATGTTAGTGGAGATTGGTTCTTATATGGAATTACTGACTGAGGATCCAAACTAGGGGAGCCAGAAAAACGAGCCTACTTAGAGCCCTGCAAATGGTTTGTGCCTGCCTCCTCCAGTCCCCTATTCAACCAACCTTTCCCGAACTATCATATGCAGAGGCCAGCACTAGGCCCTGAGGAAGACTGGGATGGAAGTATCCAGGGAGCTTACAGCAATGAGAACATAGCAGGGGAGCACTAGGAGAGACAGGGAGCACTGGAGTAGGCAGCGTAATATAATGGCTGAGAGGATCGGCTCTGGAGCCAGGCTGCCCAGTGGGTTTGAATCCCAGCTCTACCCCGTAGGAACTGCAACCACAGGGAAATTATGTGACTTCCTGGAGTGATAGTTTTCTCATCTATACAATGGGGGTAATAATGGGTTGTTGTGAGGAGTAGATAATACATGTACAGTGCTTAGAACAGAGCCAAGTACATAATAGGCACTCGATAAAATGCTACCTATTCTTTTTATTTAGTGCATTATTTACAGTGCCATGGGTGCACACGAGGAACCCTAGATGAGGTGTCTGGGATCTAAGATGGGCTAGGGTGCAACATTCAACCTCTTGTACTTAGTTTTCCTACGGGGGAGGCCCATAGCTTCAAACTGAAGTATTTTCCTTTCCCCTTTGCTTTCTCGTTAACATTCTACTTACCTCTCCCCAGGGTTCTCAAGTCATACGTGTATAACACACAGAAAATCCCATGTTGTACTACTGCCATTGAAAATGTGAGAAAGATGTTGATTCAAGAAATCATTGGAAATTATATTAATATTGTTAAATTTTTAGCAATTTGACATCCAGCAGCAGGGATGACATTTCCTGGGCTGGGTTTTCTCCCATCAGTGGGATTCACACCTGACTTGTTTATAGGGGTCAAGGCTTCCCATAATTTAACACATGTTTTGGGGACTCCATGACACTGCAACTGTGACAGCTGGTAGGACTAATGCCAACAGATATGCCTACTGGGATTTAAACTCTAAGACAAAAATACTCCAGATTTTTTTTTCTTAGTCAACTGCCTCAGGGGTGAGACTACCTGTTAATGGCTGGGTGGGGAGGGGCAGAGTTACTTCATAAAGAATTCCAATAAAGTAGATCATGTTATAGTAAGAACGGAGCCTAAAAGGCTTGGATTTCTTAAAAGGCCATAATTTTTGCATGCATTCTGGGTTTGCTTTGCTTTTACAAAATAGTAGACAACCTATAAAGTGGTTTGCAACTTTCAACATCATGGAAGAACAAGGCGCTTTACAAACGTAAGCTTTCTTTGTGTTCTAAGTAGAACATTCTGAGTCAGAGAGTGTAGTACTTATTGGACTCTCTCAAGCCATTATCAAATTCCTTGCTAACCTGTCACCTCTAATGCCAATCCCAAGATATTTCACATGAACTGAAATACACAATCTCTGGTAAGCTTTATTTTATGGCTATTAAGTACAAATGCTAATAATAACAAGCTGATTACATTAATAAACCAGATATTTTCACTACTTTTTTTTTGGTTCAAATGATTTTCCTGCCTTAGCTTCAGAAAGTGCTGGGATTGCAGGTGTGGGCCACCGCGCCCAGCCCACTATTTTCAGATTGATTTCTGGTAAATGATTACATAATCTCTTTCTTTTAATGTTTATATTATCTACCTTCTCCCAAAGTTGACCTCTTTTAAGAGAAGAGATGAAATTTAAGAACAAGGTAGTATAAAGGAACAAACATAGACTGAAAAAAGACAAACACAGGCTGAAATCCCAGTCACTTATTAGCTGGGTGACACTGAAGAAGTTACTAGACTGTTCTTAGCCTCAGTTTCCTCATCAATAGGTGAGAACTTAATACCTACTTGGTTGATAATATTGAGATAAAATATGAAGAATGTGTAGCATAGTGCCTGGCACATAGTAGGTACTTGTAAAACTTAATCATCTCCCTCTTTCCTACCTTTATTCAGAATTATTGGGTGTCAAGTCCATTTAAAACACCAAAATGCAAAACTGCAGTATTGAAAATTTTATCTTGACAGATCACCCTGGGGGACAAGTTTTCCTGAGTCTGTCTGAATGACTCATTAGGAGCACATCACATGTTGGCTACAGCGGTGTTTTCTAAATAACTGACTGCTTAAAGCGTTTATTTACCTGACCCACTCCCATCCATATCCTATTGCCTGACAGAGCTTTTTAAAAAGAGCTAGAGCGAAATCAAACTAGCAGCTCAATGAATTATATCAGTTACCAAATTCTTAGCATTGAAATTAATGAAGTTTTAGAAAAGTGCCATTAATAAAACAGCAGGCGCTTTAAAAAAAAAAATTTCAGGGGGTAAAACACTTTCTGCAAATGAAGTTTGTAACACAATCTTAGTACGTACAACCGCTGACAATGAAGCTGCCTTGACTGAAGTGGGGGAAGCATGTGTCCTGTCACCTCTCCCCTGGGAAGTCCTGAAGGCCCTCCCCCAGGGCCTCTTCGGATGACCAAAGCCAAGCAGATACGAGCATGCTCCAGCCCCCAGAGGGGACCTACTTTGCAATTTGTTTGCTCTTTTTTTTTTTTTTTTTGAGATGTAATCTCACTCTGTCGCCCAGGCTGGAGTGCAGTGGTACGATCTCGGCTCACTGCAACATCCGCCTCCTGGGTTCAAGCAATTCTGCCTCAGCCTCCCGAGTAGCTAGGATTACAGGTATGCAGCACCATGCCCAGCTAATTTTTTTGTATTTTTAGTGGAGACGGGGTTTCACCATATTGGCCAGGCTGGTCTCGAACTCCTGACCTTGTGATCCGCCCGCCCCGGCCTTCCAAAGTGCTGGGATTACAGGCGTGAGCTACCATGCCCGGCCCGATTTGTTTGCTTTTTCAAGCCCGCCAGTTCACTCAGCCTGGAGGTTTTAAATCTCCTTCTACTGTCAAACAGAGACTATGGAGGAGGGTGAGGAGGAAAAGAAAGCGGTCACAGGAGCAGCTGCTTCAAAAAGTGTTAGGGACACGGAAATTAACAACTCACAAGAATGAAAACCAGTCACCACACTCAAGGGTTTTTAAAGGGAATCTGTTTCAGGCCCTGCAGTTAAGACTTCAGGTGGTAGAGGGAGAAACTGAGGCTCTCGGGAGGGTCTCAGGGAAGCCAGTGACATGCTCTCCTTCCAGCCACTCATCTCTTCTAGGAAGGGGGGATTCTTCTGAACCCAAGCCACCGCCTGGAAACGGAGGTGTTGAGGGAACCCACGCGGAACCAGGGATTCTTGTCTCTTCTAAGCATGGTCGCACCTCAGCACTCAGAACAGTGCCACGTGCTGAGAGGGTGCTCAAGACATATGTGATAAAGGAGCAGGCCAGGACCACAAGACTGAGAACTGGGTGCAGGGGAGCCAGAGCTGCTGCTTCCAAAGCCCAGGGGGTGAAGAAGCGGCAGCGCGCAGTGGACCTCCTCCTCCGAGTCTGAGCCAGAGAAAGGCAGGGCGTTGGTAACAACTCAAGAACTCAAGAACCCCTGGAGTGGAGGAATGCTGATCATTCCAGCCTGGGGGTGGGGGGGACACTAGAGAGTTACTGACCTGGGTCACGTTCACCCAGAGGGCAACTGTAGAGCTGCCTGGTGGCCTCAGGGGAACATGCACCGTCTGCGCTTTTCCAGGAAGGAAAAGAACAGTGGGGCTTGGAACCCTGGCCACTCCTCAGGGGCCCGGCTCCCTGTAGACAGTTGACACTCAGCACTTAAACAGCTCAGAACCGTCTGACCAAGGGATCAGGTCACCGCACTAGCTCACATTCCCCAGGAGAACTCTCTTCAAAGGATTTTTACAATATGGCTCTCATTATTTCGGACCCAAGTTTTAGGTTCTTTAGAACTAGACACAGGAAAGAAGCAACCAATCACGCACTCCTCCTCATCCTCCTCCCGGCCAGCTGGTGCCTTTTACTGTTCGCCCTTCAAGGTAACCTACGGCTGAGCGTTCTCAGAAGCCAGGGCCACCTCTAGCTAGATGTGCCCTCTAGAAGCAAGAGATGGCACCTTCTCCTTGAACTTGTGTCAAACTGGCCTGGCCCATCATTCTGATGCCCTCAAGAGTATCCTGGATTTTTAGGCAAAGGAAGAGGTTTCTTCCACCTCTTGCCACAGCGCCTGGATGTAAAGCCACAGCAGGCACGAGGCAAGAACATCCACATGTCTGAGTGGGGACTGGGTTCAACGGCGTCCTTTCTCTGTGAACAGGAAGGAGGCAGGACATGAGTTGGCAGCTCAGTGCTGCCCTTCAGTGCCTCTACAAGGGGTACATTTCTGCCTGGTGCTGCGATGGTAACAAAAGATTCTTCTTTATTTGGTGATAAGAAGGTCAAGCTGCCTTTTAATGAAGTGCCGCCAGTGTTAACATGAATTGGACTGACTGTCATAGTCCATCAACCCTTGGCAAACTGGTTTGTTTGGTCTGGACAGCAAACAACATTCCACACTACTGGATTTTTTCTCCCAGATCCCCTGCGGCCCCACCCCCACCCCCCACAACCTTTTTAAAAATTACAATCTGTTCTGATGTCTCAAGTTACATTCTGTAAATAATAAGCAACACTGATGAAATGCAAAAAGCTGAAAATTTGTAAGCAGAAAGATCTGCAGTATGTCCCACATCTGTGTCACATTAAACATGCACTCAATGGATTTGCTGATTCCTGCCTAATCAGTACACAGGGTGATGCGGGCCAGAAGGGCTCTTGTGCTGTATGACATGGCAGGTCCAAGGGCCACCCAATGCAGGCAAGGAAGGCCAGGAGCTGGCATCCTAAGGTAGAGATGCCAAGACCACCGGGCAGACAACCCTGGGCTGGCCACCCTGCCTGTTTCAGTTTGCGTGCATTGCAAGCTGGTGGGTCACTGCTGCGGTCAGGTCAGGAGAGAACAGCTGCTCAGAACCCTCCTCACAGTCCTCAATGTTGCTGAAGCTGGGCCCACGCGGTTAAACTAAATAACATGTTTTAATGACAAATGTCTCATTTGAAAGAGTTGGCTCCCCATACATTTAAATGACTACGAAAATAAAAATAGAATTGAAGTAAACCAGTTCAAGTCCGTGTGATTAAACTTTTAGAAGATACTAGAGGTGAGAGTTGCTATGTCATGCCAGACAAAATTTGATCCACCTTTTTTTATCTCAAGCATTTTACGTACACAAAGATGCACACACACACACGTGTGTGTACACGTGCGCATGCACTCATATTCCCATTTTTTAAAAATTGGCAGAACATAAGAGAGGAATTGGCAAGTTCTAAACTTGTGGCATCACACTGAGTCCCTGAATGATTATGAAGCTCCATATTAGAAAAAAAAGAAGATTCAGATTCAGCAAAAAGCAGCACGTAACCCTCCGAGGATACTCTGTAAAAAACTCTGTGTTACCAACACCTCCTCAACCAGCTCTTTCATCTGTACTTTCCCATCAATCTTAGGTCAGAAGAAACCAGGACTGAGACTGTTGGGCCACCAAGGTCCACGCTATGTCTCTACAGCAGCACTGACTGAGTTCTGACTGTGTATTGGACACCCCAAGCCTCCCAACATTCATATGAGGAAGTATCTTACTAGTATTTCATTTTATGGATGAGGAAGCTATGCCTGGCAAAGCCAAACTAGACCTTGGGTCTTTTTGACTCTTCATGTACTTGGTCAACTTACTGAATGGTGTGATTTTGATGAAAATCTCTTTAATACGTATTCTGAGTCCATCACTATATGAGGCATTCTGGACATCCTTGAGGAATACCAAAAAAGGCAATAACAATAAACCCACAATCCAATTGGGAGGATAAGATCTACATCCTTGAAATGACTCTGTAGGAAACCTAGCCCATGTATCAACAATGAAAGAGTGAAGGTAAGTAGGAGTGCTGGGGAGGTCTGGCACTATATGCTACAGAGGGCAGGACGGGCTTCCTGGGAAGGCCTGGTCCAAGCAGAGCCCTGCCTCAAGGCACAGCAGGATTTTTACTAATACAAGGATGTACGGCATCAGTACCAATTGGTCACGTTTTACAACAGGAACTGGTGGAAAGAAATACTAAGAAATAGGAGGAAACAAAAATAAAAGCCTTTTAATAGGCCACACCACATATAATCCAAAAACATCTGGCTGAAGCCTCATTTTTTTTTCTTTTTTGAGACAGTCTCGCTCTATCACCCAGGCTGGAGTGCACTGGCGTGATCTTGGCTCACTGCAACCTCTGCATCCCAGGTTCAAGTGATTCTCTTGCCTCAGCCTCCTGAGTAGCTGGGATTACAGATGTGCACCACTATGTCCAGCTAATTTTTGCATTTTTAATAGAGATGGGGTTTCACCATGTTGGTCAGGCTGGTCTTGAACTCCTGACCTCGTGATCCACTCGCCTTGGCCTTCCAAAGTGCTAGGATTACAGGTGTGAGCCACCGCGCCCAGCTGAAGCCTCATTCTTAATGCTAAAGCAATTCCTAAAGAACTGTAGGCACAGTGATGGTCTTTAATTATAAAGTCATTATGCAGATTCTAACTTACAGGAATGGAATTCACCAAGAGACTGATATAAACTCTGTCAATATCTGGAAGAAAGATATGTACTTACATGGATGACAAACTGGCTAAATGACAACTGTTGGAAGGGTTAGACCAACACTGGATAAGAATTTTTAAAAAACACACACTAAAAAGACAAACTCTGACCTTAATGGGTTTAAAAAGGATTGAAGCAAAGAATACGCAATGTAATTCACAAAAGCAGCAAAATCCAAATGGCCAACTGAAATATGAAAAGATGTTTCAACGCTTCTAATTCTCAAAGAAATGCAAGTAGTAACACAGATACTCACTCTTTCAGATTGGCAAAGACTTAAAAGAGTAACAATGCCTGGTTCTGAGTACAGTATCTGGCACACTGCAGCCACTTCATAAAATTCTTGACTGAATTCTGAATGAATGAATAGCCAGAGCTGGTACACGGCTGGAGGAGTCAGTCCTCTCACACACTGTGGGTGGGAGGACAAATCGTTTCAACTCCCTAGAAGGCAATTTGCAATGTGTTTCAAAGCAGAAAATATACATACCCTTAAATCTAGCAACCATATTTTTAGGACTTTAGCCTAAGGAGCGAATTACACAAGTAATATGGGATATATGTAGAGGATGCTTATAATAGTAAAAAATTAAAAACATCCATCAATAGGGGACTAGTTAAGTACCTTTTGGAATATTTGTATTATAATATTATGTAAATGTTAAAAACGATTTTTGGAATGGAAAGATGTTCTAGAGCATCCATCATATGTTGATGTTGGACATCAACATATGTACTCCCATTCATCATGTCAAATCATATATTAGTGTACATACACATATGTACCCATAGAGATATCTGGTGGGGTTATCATTATGAATCTCTTAGTGCTTGTCAATGCCCAGGAAGAGTAAGTCCTTTTTATTTTCTTTGAAGTGGGAATAATGGTACTCATCACATTCTTTTTGTAAGGATTAAAGAGATAATTCATGCAAGGTCTCTGGAGCAGTCTCCATACACTCCAAGAGCTCATATATTGTATTTTCAGAAGTTTACATTTGTACATTTTTTAACTCACACAATCAAAATTTTTAAAAAAGATGATTCAGAGAGCATTCGGGCACAAACGCCAAAATGTCGAAGATGCATTTAAAATCAAAGCATGAAGAGTGCAAATTTCTATCATCATATACCGCATACAGCACAGGCTGGGTGCAGACTAGGAAAGAAGGCATCAGAATGGCCAGGCTCAGTCAGGAATGGCTTTCTTCTGGATAAGGGCAGGCTGGGTGGAGTTTCTCAAGAGTAAAGGGCCATGAGCTGACCATTACCATCTATGCCTCTTCTCCCAAGATTGGGAGGCAAAGCCCTGTACTATCCTAGCTGGTGGTGAACAGGGCTGTGAATGTTGCTTTGTTAACCCAAGGGTCATCTGCAGGTCTCCTTCCTAGCCTGCCTGACTTACTTCTCCAGCACGGTCTTGCTTTCTGACCCTGACCAGCAGGAGGGCGGGCTTCTCTTGCTTGTAGTAACCAGCCGGCTTGGAGCAGCATGCTCTAACTGCAGAGCAGGAAGTGCTGGCTGGTCCCAAAGGGACCCAGGCGCTCAGCACTCTCTCTAAAGTGCCATGAAGCAAGACACAGTTTGCAGATAGGGGCACTCAATGAATGGGCAAAAGCAAAAGCCCTCTGCCTTCTTGCTTGCCCAAAATTCTCTTCCGGCCAATACAGGGAGAGAGAACATCTGGAACTGGTTTTGAGGCTCCCCAGCTGCAGAGCCACTAGAGTGAAGGGGTTTACAGACTGTCCTTTCTGATTCTCATCAGGGTGAACTACAGCCTAGAAGACAGGCTTGTTCAGAGACCAAATCAACTTTGCTTTGAAATGTTCTCCTTTCCCCATCCCCCTTGAAAGCAGAATTAATGATCCAGGTGGTGGGAAATCAAAAAATAAAAGAGAAGGACCTGGGGTCACCTCAGGTGCATTTCTGTGCCTTCATAAAAATCAGATATACCCCTTGGGTCAGAGTTGACACCAAACCTTCAGAGCACTTGTCCTTCTAGGAAACAAGAACCAACAAGACTGAATCCATTTGAACTCCTGGACTGTGGGGCTTGCCTCTACAAGCCTGGAAATCAACGTATATAAAATGTGTTAGAACTTGTTGGCAGCCAGTGGGGAAAGAGGCTAGACCCTTTCAGGTCGGGGGAGGGGTTGGGCATGGTGGGGAAAGACCCATCTGGTGACAGCCATGGCTCACACTCCACTATGTGCCTTTTCTACTCGGCCCCGTTAGGTACTGGGATGTGGACTTGCAAGCAGGAGTCAGCAGCAGGCCCTGGGCCCCTGCCTGGGCTTCACCGTGCCTCTGGGAAAAGCAGGTGCAGCCAGGAGTCAGCCAGCGCAGAGGCAACAGCACCACTTCCTACCATGCTTCTCCCAGCAACACAAAGCCTGTGCTCTAGACTTTCCTCCAACTGAGGGTTTATTTCTCCCTCTGGACCTGGGGGCAAAAGGTAGACAGAGAGGACAGGCGCCTGTGTCTTCCAAAGACCAAGTTCCTTGGGGTGGAGAGAAGCAAGCAGGCCTGGGGCAAACTTGAAGTTGACAAAGGAGAGTGAGTCACACAGAAGGCAGGAAATGAGTCTTCAGTTACTGCTCTTCATCGCTCCCTTTCCAAAGGATTGCTCAGATCCAAGAAGCTGAGACCAGACTTCCTTCTGCATGTTACGTAAAGCACTGGGAACCTTCTAGTTAGTGCCCTCTTTGTCTTGAGATTTTTGCAGATAAGAATTTCCATAAATCCCAGTTAGTCAATCATCTGGCTGCCTCATGGCATTTTCAGGTACTGCTAAACAGAACCAGAAAATTTCAAAAGAGCAGCAGAATTTTAAAATATAATTTAACCTTAAATACGTGATGAGGAAAACCCTCAAACAGGTACTCCATTTAAAGTCAGCCAGTACCAATGTTGGCTAAACTTCAGGATTAACAATCATGTAATGGAATCCAGATCGTAAGTTAGCTCCATCCTGGGACTCACTACCAGAGCCAATTTCTAGGCTTTTAAAGCACTTCGACCATGGAAGCGTAACACAATCCAACCACCTCTGGGTTGGCCAGCCCTTCAGTCTCTTCTCCTACCTCTAGAAAGCTTTTGTCCAGGATCCGTGGCACCCAAATAAACAGAAGTTCTCCCAGGCCTCCAAAAGCAGACGGCTATGACAAACTGCACACATGCCCCTGGGACAATCTACTGCGGAGGCTTCCTGTACTGTGTACCAGCTGGAGTTCCCAGGTTCCTCCTGG